>NW_016171186.1:9914-14796 GCF_001687245.7 Rhagoletis zephyria
TTTNCCCTGTTTGGAAAAAATTTGCTGCAAAACTGCGTGTGTACGTACTCAAATTTTTTCTAAAAAGGGTAATTAAGGATTGCAAAATTTTTATGAAAATTTCCATAAAGTTTGGAATTACGATTTTTGGGGTTTTTGTTGTAGTATAAGCCATAATTTTATATGGAGTTATTTCTAAGAGGCTAGCCTGAGAAGCCCTTTAGTCGGAGGAGAGAGAGAGATTCCTATTGACCTATTCAACTCTCTGGTTTTTGCTCTTTCAAGTTAGAAAGGTGGAGGTGTTAAGCCCCGTTATTTTTTTTTTTGTACCAGCCTCCAATTAAAATTTCTTTAAAGTTGTATAGATTTTTTGAGGATTTTTAAGGATCATATATTCACCCAAATGCCAGATACAGACTTAAAACTGTTCAGGTTCAAATGCAGTGCATATTTTTGTTTTTTGATTAAATTCTGTGCTTTAATGAACTTCAATTTGAATCACCTTATAAATTAGTGGCATTTTTTTTTAACCAAACAATTTTCGCTTTTCGGTCTTTCATTTGCTACATTTTATTTGCTTTTTACCATCTGCGCTTTGTGCCAGCCAGCATCAGTTGCCTCTTGTACAGCCATCCACTTGCAACATACATACATATATTAATGTAGGTAAGTATGTAGCATGTTGCATACAACGCCTGCTATTCACTAACAGTGCCATTACTGCGACTGATGGCGGTTGCAGCTAGCACTACTACTACTACTAAAGTGTGACTCCTGTTTGTATCAATGTATGTATGTAAGTATGTATGCCGGTACTGCAATATTGTTGGAAGTACATATCTTCATTTTGGTTGCTTGCAATTAAACAGAAATTGAGTTCGCGGTTATACCGCAGGCATTCCAAAATGTTGCAATGTTGCAAGAGCGCATTTGCTGACAAGCGTAGAAATTATGAATTTCGTAATTCCCTCCTTATGTGTAGTTTCGGTCGGTGGTCGCTGCTTCATTTTGCTAAGAGCAACAACATATGTATGTATGTATCTGCAGTGTGTGCAAAGGAAACAAAAATTAATGATTTAATGATTTGTGTTTCGTCTTTTTTCGGAAATATTTGCTTTGTGGAATTTTCGTTGAAATTTGTATTAAAATTGAATTTTGACTTTAATCTATGTCTTAAGTGTAACTTTGTTCAGCTATTTGTGTTAGTGTTTTCATTTTTACTCCTCTTGTATTCCAACTTTGAGTTTAATCACAAAGTTTATCTTGTTCAAAGTGTTGGCATATTTTGGAAAGTTTGAATTAGCTTTTGCTAAAATCTTCTGATTGAGCGTTTGAAATGAAATATTAAAATTTTACTGAAGATGGTATAATTGTTCGTGGCGTTAATGTTGAGTTTTTGGTGGAATTGGAAAGGAGTCGTTCATTTGGGACTGCAAAAACCTGGCAAAATGATCAATTCAGTTCTATACTGGGTACAACTCGATCGTCTAAATATAGAAATCAAAAAGGGCGGCCAGAATTTGTCAATGCCGGGCGGCACAGATTTTTGATGGCTCGGAACAAATTGACGGAACTAGGTTGGACAGTTTTAATGCATGCCTGGGCCTTGCACTGTCCGACTTTTCTTAGATTCGACCTCATTAAAAGTCTTTTGATGGTAAAAAATTGGCTGACCGAAGAGGCGCTGAAAATCACTTGGTCTAGGTTTTTTGTCGATAAACCACGAAAGCTCTACACCTGAGAAAAAAAATAAAAATAATTTCATAATTCTTGAATTGGTACTTGGAACTTGGTTCATTTTTTTAGTAAAAATCTTTAAGTCATCAAAGGTACAGCAATTTTTTTTATGAAAGTAAAATTGAATGTTTAGCGTAAATAATGCTTTTTGAATTCTTTTCCTCGGTATATGGTAAAATAATTCAATTGATTAAAAAATAAAATTTTTTATAAAACGAGAATCGAAATTTTATAACCGGACCACTTTATTTTGTTGCCCAATAAGTTCTCTAATTGGTGTCAAAAACTCATATGTTCCGAATGAATGGTTGCTGAAATATTTCAAAAAGTGTAAAAGCCTGCATAAAAATTTGTTTGCAAATAACTCGTCAAAAAAATAAAATTCGCGCTAAATATTTGGTCTCAATATTGCACACAATATAACAAATCGAAAAATCAACTTTGGGTGGCCCACTTGAGAAAACTTCACTCATATGGAACATATGCGCAACACCCTCGGCAATAAAAAGTCTCAAAAATCTGTTATAGTAAAATTTATTGGGCTTCGAAACTGCATATTCAAAATTTGTACGTTCGAAGGGAAAATTTGAAAATTTTAATGGAAATTTCTTCGTATTTCTTACATTTTTCAGAGTTCTGTATCTTTGAAACCGCTAAGCTTTTTGAAGGTTAGGTGTGGTTATTACTTACAACGGCAGTGCTACCAAGTCGCAATATATATGAAACAACACAAACACAAATTTTTGCATGGAATTAACAATCACTTCAACCATGTTGGAAAATATTTAAAATAGATTAACACTTTTTATTAGGCAAAAATGGTCAATAGTTAAATTTCATCCTACATACATACAATTTAACCCTGAGAATTTAAAGCTGAAGTTCGACTTACCCCCAGTAGTCTCATAAAAATAAAATATGCATAACTGATTAGCCAAGCAGTATGAAAGCTCTACTTACATATGCAAGCGTATTAGTCTGAGGCATATCTGCGTGTGAGCAGCAATATTTCAAAATTTACATGCCTACATACATACATAAATATGTACTTAACTACACATATCTAAGGCATGGCACTACCTAACACTTTTGGATACAAAGTACCTTAGTTCCAGTTCATGGCACTAACAACAAATCACTGCCACTTCATAATGCTCCAAAGGCACCAAAAATGTTTCTTCTTCACCCGTATGAGGTGTCTAAATACCGATGAAGCTAAAACTGATGTTCAAGTTGACGTTAAGACTGACGAAGGCGCTGCTACTGCTACTGCTACAATAACGGGAGTGACATATGTGCACAGATTCGAAAAAATGTGCCTTCCTTCCTTGGGTCTGTATTTTTGTGCTCAACCATATATGTACGTACGTACATATGTACATATGAAGGTAAGTTTGCCTTACACCATATATCCTTGTCCAGTTAAATAAAGACTACACTTGAACGGGACGCAATATCGAATGAAGTAGATAGCGTAGTTCTAAACGGCATAGCTTTTATGCGGGCCAACCTGCCCACCATCAACTTTTTGATAGTTTTTTTTTTTTTTGTTTTTGCATTGCTTTTTGCTCAGCATTTTTGGCAATTCAGCCAGTTGAAACACTTTCCTGCAGTCTCTTGTTCGACACTGCCATCTGCATAACCCATTTTTCATGGCACTTATTTTTGTTGTGGTTGTTGTTGTTGTTGCTGTTGTTGTTATGGCAAATGACACTACATACAGCTGCTGCATTCGCTGCTGTTACCTAGCATTGCTTAAACTCTTCCTTCTTCCTGTCGCTTCACTCTTGTCGTCCCAACACAGCTGACACAATGCGTCGCTTGAATGCAGTAAACGCCCGCATATCCTGTTCTGTTTTCATCGTTTTGTTTGCATTTCTATTGTTGTTGTTGTTGTTGTTGTTGTTGTTGTTGTTGTTGTCATATTGCAGGTGTTTGCTTTGCTGCACTTGGCCATCGAGGCCAAATATGAAATAAAGTCTGTGCTAAAAAAAAAGTGGAGCACTACAGTACGCTCACTCACTCACTCACTCACTCACTCACTCACCCACTTATTGGCCAATGGTTGAAGAAGAAAAATTTTTTGTCTGCCTTAATTCCGCTGTTGCACGCTGGTCTCCAGCTAGTGGGTTCCCTGTTGAGTTTGACCGTAAATTGTATCCATTTTGGGCACATAAATTCTAGTGCAAAGACCGTTTACGTTGTTGGGTTGTGCGAAGAATTTATGGCTGTGTAAAAAAGCGCAACCATAAATAGGGACACCTCGTACGATAAATATATACGATTTTGTGGGTGCGCATGTTTACACTTATATACTATATATGTATACATCATGTATATATATTTTCGATTTTGATAAATGTTCATTTAAGAAGAAAATCAGGCAAGGTCATTGGTAGAAATTAGAGCTCTCGATTTTGTTCGCACATTTTCAAACAGCCCGGGTATATGAGCAGCGAGTACTCGCACACTTGTTCAATGCTCATTACTCGAAAATTTTCGAGCATGAGCTCGAGCAATTCGGGTTTTTTCGAGTAATTTGAGCAAAGTTTTTTTTATTATATTGACATTTTTGGTAGCAACTATTTAAATTTTTCAAATTATTGATATATAATGCAAAGATTGTTACATTGGTATTTAATAATATAATTTATTTATAACCTGAATTAGAAAGCAGCTGCTGACAAACACAATTTACAAATTTTCTTTTGTTTATGAAATTGTTCAAAAACTCGAAAATTTTAAACAAACATTTGAGCAGTTGAGCAATGAACGAGTTTCGAGCGAGTATCGAGCTACTCGCATTGCTCGATAACCGGGTATCTAGAGCTCTAATAGAAATTAAGCAAATATTTTTTGTTGAGCATTTTTGTGGAAACCAATTCGCAGTGATTGTAACAAAATCTTACAATTCGAGGTCGCCGTTGTGATAACATAAATGAATTTATTATAATTGCGATCATTTTCGAAATAAACTTTTCTGTTCGAGTATTCTCAGCTATGTGAGAAACCTATGCGGCAGATGGAGTANGTTTAGGACCAATTCGGCATTATTTAGGGACCGTTTAGTGGCATGTTCAGAAACATTTCGGCAATTCTTTTTGTTTGGCGCTGTATTTGCCTAAGCGATTTTGGACGAGTTCAACAAAGCACGCCAGTCTTTTCC
>NW_016171187.1:0-6844 GCF_001687245.7 Rhagoletis zephyria
TTTCTGTCCCTCTTTTACAGCTGATATTCCATCAGGGATGGAAAATTTAGTTATAAAATTGTACCTAATTAAGGAAAGCTTTATCTAAAAGTGGATAGATGTACCCAAAAAGTAAATATATATTTCTATATAAAGAAGATAGGAGGATAAAAATTCCCATCGATACCACTTCAACTTTGGAAATCACATCAAACAAATTATGGCTATGAAAAGAATCTCTTCGAGCAGCGCGAGACAAAATTATGTTGTAGAAAAGGTGAATTAATTTCCTTCCGGTTCTCCGATCTGACGTTTAAAAATAAATGTTTTCCGTCTATATGGCGAAATCAACTACAGTTGCGTTACTTTTACCACCTTTTTGTATCGTTGTATGCCCCTTCACAAAGGGGGGAAGGTGTTGGACCAGTTGCCCGCAACAGAAAATGCATTGAAATGTCAATAAAAATGAGAACTGATTTCCTGAGAAGTTATTTTACTACGTTCCAAATGTACCTANTTGTATGCCCCTTCACAAAGGGGGGAAGGTGTTGGACCAGTTGCCCGCAACAGAAAATGCATTGAAATGTCAATAAAAATGAGAACTGATTTCCTGAGAAGTTATTTTACTACGTTCCAAATGTACCTAAAATTGTGTGTTTGTAGCGAATGCATTTTCAAACTAAATAAAGGTACAATTGTAACAAATTTTCCATCACTGTAGGTAATCCAGCAGCTGATTTCGTATCGCTAATTGCGCAGCTGACATATGTGTGAACACAAAACTCAATTCCGCAATTTAAAGCTTAATTGCCTCGGCTAATTGGCCTGTTTGAACATAGTCTAATCGCGTTATTGTTGGTCTCACCTCATATTTATTTTTTTATTTCTTGGGAAGACGCCTTCCTCCTATTCTCAATTCCTGCAATTGCAATAGTCGAGATATGTATTTGGTATCCAGGCTGTGAGGAATGTTTTGTTCAAAGCGATTTCAAAGGCAGTTGTAGAAATTATAAAGCGCCCTTTGTTAAATCAACGGCCACCATTTCACCGCTGTGAGTTCGAGATCCTTGATAGCAAAAGCAATCGCATAAAAAAAGTAAAGTAATGTATAGATATGTATATGAGAGCCTAAAGCTTGCGTGCTAACGGGTTTTTGATGTTAGAAAAAAGTTAAGGCCAACTTTTAAATGATGACCACAGATTAAGATCAGCGACCCTAAATACGTGAGAAATAAAATTCCGGTTTGCTGAACTTGACATTTTTTTTGTGTGCCGTGTAATGATTTTCAGTCAATGAGTAAAAGTTACGGAATACTGCTGACCCCTTTTTATTCAACAGAGGAAACGCCACACCTCCATCGCCTTCTATCCACTTAAAAATTTACTTCCAAAAACCAAACGAGATATTCTTTCAACTCAAAACTTAAATTTTGACAAAACTGTAATTTGTGCCAGGTGACAATTAAAATAGAAATCTAGCTTTTCTAAAAACTGTGACTTATCTACATCTAAAACTTTGAATATGGCAACATTGTCTATGCCTCACTATTGGAAATTTTCTCAGGATGGAGAGTGTGAATGTATGTACATACATATGTAGTTGGCTTTCTCATAAACGGAACTGAATTGCAATAACTAGACATACACTGCCGGAAAGAAGTATTGGCACAGTAGACAAAGTCAGTTTTGACGTAAAAAATCGCTTTCAACGAAATCAAAATTTTATTATTTCACATTTTTATTATAATAATACATGTATTTAGAATACGTCTAAGAAAAAATTACATTTATTCCTTGAATGGTTAAAGCACATTAATTCATGGAATTAAAAAAGCCTATTTTTGCGCCGAAAAAAGTATTGGCACACTTCTTATTTTATATTGAAATACTAACTAAATGAACAAAATTAATACATTGTTGGTATACCATTTCGCTTTATAACAGCACTCAACCGGTTTGACATAGAATGTACCAACTTTTTGGTAGTTTCCTCGCCAATACTTTTCCATTCTTCCAATAAAACTGCCTTTAATTCGGGTTTGCTAGTAAGCACCTCTTTCGTAACCTCCGCTCTAGCTCATCCCACAGGTGCTCGATGGGGTTGAGGTCTGGAGACTGTGGGGGATGTGGGAGAACATGTGCAGTATTATATTCAAGCCACTTTCGTACATCGTGGGCCGTATGTTTAGGGTCATTGTCGTGTTGGAACGTGTACGATGTACCCAAGTTCAGTTTCTCAGCGCACTTTTTGAGGTTTTCTCTTAAAATATTGATGTATACTTGTTTGTCGCCACCACAGTGTTTTACAGTGGGAGCAAGATTTTTTGGATCTAATGCCGTATTGGTGTTTCGCCATATCTTACTTTTTCCATCTGATTGGAAGATATTAAATTTGCCTTCATCCGAAAACAAAACTTGCTCCCAATAGCTGCAGGACTTATCCTTATACTGTTTTGCGTAGGCCTTCTCTTCATTTGGTTGGTGGAAGATATGAGTGGCTTACGCCTAGCAACTCCTGAATTAAATCCGGCCTCGTGTAGTACATTTCTTATGGTTTTGGCGTGAACCTCATTGCCACGGTCTTCCTTCAACTCCGCTGCTATTTTGGTTGATGTAATTTTGGGAAATGTTTTCACTTTTCGAATGATAACGGCACGTTCCCGATCTTTTATCTTGCATGGTCGACCAATTCGCTGAAGACTTTCGAAATTGTCTGACCCTTTGTAGCGGTTAACGACGCTCCGTATAGTGAAACGGCTTCGTTCCATAATTTCGCCTATTTCTGCATGCGATTTGCCACCATTATGCAAATGTAGGATAATATTGAGTTGAGATTGCGTTAATTCAATTTGTTTTCGATTAATTTCAGAAAAATTTAGGTATTTAATATAGAAAAACACGTTTCAGCTGCGAAAAAAAAATGAATATGAAGTAACGGAATAAGTCAATATGACGCTTTTTCAATAGCGTTACTAGATGGAAGTGTTGCCGTTTTGATACATATGTATCCAATTGGATACATTTTCGCCTTAAATTTTGAGGGATACTTCGTGGTTTTCCTCACTGTGAATTAGGATACCTTTTCCCATAAGTATTTGTAAGTTGAGCTATTATAACATTTTTTTAACAGTTGGCTGCTCATCCTCCAAGCAAGAAATTTTCCCTTATTCTTGTCACTTCGAAAAATTAAATTTTTAGCTACATAAACGTGCATTTAATAACAAGAAGTAGTTTACAAATTTTAAAAGTTTTCCAACCTGTAGTAGTTAACTGTAGTACTTTTACATCCCGAGTAACGCTTCTCTTAGCAGTCAAAAGGAATTGACAACCATGCCGATGACTAATTTTCAACTATAACTTGACTGCACTTACAACAACTTATAACTTTCAGTTATATGTCGTTAAGCGAGAATTCAAACAAGCTGGAAACAGACATTTTTCTTGAAGACGGAATTTACAGACAAATACAAGTTTTTGAGAATTTTTTTATTTTCATAGATAGTTCCGAATCCAACAGTTTTATTGATAAATATTGTGACCATAATAGCAGGAAATAACAATTTACTGAACTAAATGTAACAGGTCCAGATTAGTTTAAATTATTGTTATTTTGATAGACTGGGAAACATTTTTGCAGTATTATTTCCCACAAATCTAATCGAGTAATAAACATCGAACATGCGGAAACTTTGGCCCGTAGTTGTAGTCAGTAATTTCCCATTCTTAGAAATAGATCTGGAAAAAAGGCGTGTAGTTATAATCAAAATTAAGTCGACACAAAAGTTAGTTGCAACATTTTCCACCGATATCCCATTGAAAATTATGTCAAAAAGCTGCAAATAACTTTAGAGTCGACTTAATTTTGACTATAACTACGGGCCTTTGTTTCCCAAATCCGTGTTAAAGGATGGGAAAGTACTGACTACATGTAAACAAGTTTGTTATGGGGCCGCGTTTGTTTTCCATAGAATCACTGTGTAAGAATGTTCGTTCTTTTCGGTGGATACATTCGGATACAGTTTTCGATTTTTTTTTTTGATATTTTAAAGGCTAAGGCAGTGGCAACACTGCTAGATGGTTGAAATTATGAATAAATTCCTGCAAAAGAAGAAGTGTGCCAATACTTTTTTCCGCGCAAAAAAGGAACGTTTTTAGTTCCATGAATTAATGTGCTTTAACCATCTAATGAATTATTTTAATTTTTTCTTAGGCGTATGAATTCTAAATACAGGTATTATTATAATAAAAATATGAAATAATAAACTTGTTATTTCGTTGATAGCGATTTCTGACGTCAAAACTGACTTTGTCTACTGTGCGAATACTTCTTTCCGGCAGTCTAACTATGAAGAGCGGCGTAGGAAAATGCAATTGCACAAAAATATATCGAGTACTTGCTGTAAAATCTATTTCTGCTGTTTACTGCGAGCCTAGGCCCACTCAGTACAATTTGTTACTCGGTGTCAACACCAAATGCATTGGAAGCAACCAACATTAGTTTTAAACAAATAAAAGCGACGGGAGTTGGGTATTATTACAATGTCGTGCTTTATTCCTTCAATCTTGTACACATTGACATACATATGTAAATGTATGTATAAGTCAACACATTCATGTTAACTGTTCTTACGGACACAAGAACATACATATGCAGTATGTTTGTAAGTACATACTTTTAGTTCAAACGAGGTGCATTTAAAAAATTTAAGGTCAGTTTTTTTTGAATTTAAAAATCTTTAATCATCGCTAGCAACAAGTATAAAAATATGTACATATGTAAGCATGTATGTATGTATATAAAAGTGTATACATATGTATGTAGGTATATACGGAAAACTTCGAATAACCACAGAGCTACGAAATCGGCAACGTTATTGGCCCAAAAAATGGGTTTATTGGACTGTGAGGCGCGAAAATGCCAAGTGGAAATGTGTAAAAATAACAAACTAAGATATGTATGTAAGTATTTATGTACATACATACATATGTATTTCTGTTGGAGTATGAACCCTGTGGGGAAAATTCCTAGTTCTGAACTGGTGCGCTTCTAGTACATTTAGACCCAGTACTGGATCGCGATAAATCTCTTTTGCATGCAAGCAACCTTTTTCGATAGTTCCGAACTAGTCCTAAATTCTATAGTTCCGAACCAGTTCTACAATGGACAGACGAAAGAAAAAAGTATGATGATTTTTCAATATTTTTGGTTCTTCCATGTGTGCAATTTTAGGTTATTTTGGAATAAATGTGTTTTCAATTTGAAATTAAATTTGTTTGAATGATTTTAAGAAATGAACGTTTACCTACGATTAGCTGTAGCTGAGTTTGCAGAGGGGCTCGCTGTTATTTCTTAGATTCCAGACGGTCACAAGATGTTGAAATATTAACACAAATTTTAGTTTTGTGTTACCAAGCTATGAAAAAGCATCTGCGAAGCACAGAATAGAAGCGTATTTGAACGAAAAAGCCGCCGAACACATATCTATGTAAATTAAACAAGCCCCCGCTGCATTCCTTATTCGATAGTTCCGAGCCATTTCTAAATTCGTCACTTTAGATATAGATTTCTAGTGAAAAAAACTGAAAAAACTTAGTTTTTTAAAAGTACCACTTTTCGTCGATTTTGGACTGGTGGGGATCTAGTTCCTATCGGACTAGTTACTTTTTGGCGATAAAGACCTAATACGGAACTAGAAATTTGATTCACTAGTCCGCGGTTTCCCTGCAAGGAAAGAGTGGAATTGGAGTGGCCAATGTTCGCGGCTGTACTGGTAAATTTCTGCATCAACGCTGCACTGCTGTCCGGTCGGACTGAAATATTGGCACGCGTTTGTTTATTTGTAAAATATTATGCACGTACACACATATGTATGTATGTAATCATGGGCGTCGCCAGGGTCGAATTTAGGTGGGATGATGGCATATAAAAAAATCCCTCGAACATTTTATTTAAAATTTTCAATGTAGTTGGTTGATTAATCCTTATTAATACATATGTGTAAACTAAATGGTTCCATTTGAAAACTGCATACCCAAAAATGTTGTAAAGATTCAGATTAACAAGTTGGAAAGTTGTGGAATTTTCATAAATTTTGTATAAAGATTTAAACTGTAATTTATATGCTTTTTATTACCGGGCAAAGAATTTTGCTTTCAGCAGCCATTTCTTAGTATTGTATACTACATAGAAGGTAAACTTCAAAGGTTAGGGGGGATAGCGACGCCCATGTATGTAGCATGTACATATGTATATGTGGGTGGTGGGGAGGTGGGGAGGTGGCTGGTTGCAATTGCAACGACTTCTTAGCAAATTGTGCAATGAAAATTCCGCTAGTGAAAACTGCTGCTGGCCTGTTACTACTCAGTACCTCTCGTTGCTCTGTGGCGACAAATAAGCGATGCTGGCTATCGTTAAAAGAGTTGACTCGATTTCTTTAAATACTTACGACAAAAACTTTTAAGTTTGTTTAGATTGAAAAAGTTTTGTTAGGGAAAATTAATTTTACGGTTTCAACTACACGGTGGAACAGAAGGAAATAAAATTAACAGATTTGGCAATATACCGGGAGGACCGACTTTAGTTAGTCATTTAATGACACGTCCTGTGTTCCAAATTATTTCAAAAGTTCGTCTGGCACTTCTGTCGAACAGCGCATTAAGCACCAAACAAATTATTTAAATTTATGCTTATAATTTTTCAGAAATTTAGCCCAAGGCCAAAGGCAGAAATATATTACAGCACATTTGTTATCTAAATCTATAAGTAGTTGGGGGTTAAACATTTGAATTCTCCTCCGATTTGGGATGTGGGCGGACCTTCATATTGTCACACAAATCGGAGGGACCTAGATTTAATAAGAAGGTT
>NW_016171187.1:14184-14787 GCF_001687245.7 Rhagoletis zephyria
AGCATGTCAGATTCAGCTATTACTGTTTGGAAGAATCCCCGGCCATCCTCTACTAGGTTTTGTAGACCAATTCGGTTCAAATTTGCCAAAGAAACAAAAGAACTTTCCGTGCAAGAAGAAGCTTATTTTAAAGATAAAATTAATTAGTCACAACCGACTTCGTTACTTTTCCATAACCGCGAAGTAGTTGTGGAGCATCTTTGCATCTATCAACGGTTCACGGAAAAATCTGTTCTACTCTTAGCGATTTATCTACCAATAGATGTTACATTTGTGGAGCAACACCAAATGAGATGAACGACATTGAACGATCTATAAGCAAACCAGCAGACATCTCCAAATATGAGTTTGGCTTGTCGCCACTTCATTCGTGGATTCGGTTCTTTGAATATTTTATCCACATTTCTTATAAAATTAACTTAATAAAATGGCAATGTCGCTCAGACGAAGAAAAGGCTCTTGTAGCGCAAAGAAAGAGAGCCGTGCAGCAGCAGTTTAGGGATCGTTTAGGTTTGGTTGTGGAGAAGCCCGAAGCGGTGGTAGCGGCATATCCAATATATTTTTTATACCCGAGCGCACTTGTGCACAAGGGTATATTAATTT
>NW_016171188.1:0-12140 GCF_001687245.7 Rhagoletis zephyria
TGTATTGTTAGTGGACATGAAACTACTTTAAATACTGGTAAGTTAACCATCAAAAATTAAAAATCTAAAAAAATAAAATAGCGCACTTTGCAAGTGGACTACTCAATTCATCTCCGAAATGTAAATTCTCCTCGATTCTGCAATGGAACCAGACTTACTGTAGTTACAAAAATTCATGCACAATATGATTGAAGCGAAAACTCAATGGTAAATCAAGATCAATAATAATAGTAGTGATAATCAATGGCAAATCAATAGAAGAAGAGGTTCTGATTCCAAGAATCCATATCATCGCACTAGACGTACCCTTTCATTTCAAACACTTGCAGTTGCCTGTCCACCTTGTGTTCTTAATGACGATAAATACAGGTTTGTGAAATAAATTTGGAAAATCTATGTTTTCATGCCATTGTTGCATGGGACATATTCGCTAGTGGGATATCCGAAAAAACTATTTATTTTTACACAACGAGGAAAAAATATTATATGTACATTAGACTGCATCAATCCACTATTTCTATTTTTCCATTGGAATTATAAAATCTAGTATATTCTAAGACGGCCACCAAAATATTTCGGAAAAATATTAAGATTTAAGTGAGCTGGACCGATTTGAAAATACCTCCAAAAATCGAGTTTTTTATGAATAAAAATAGTTTCTTAAATTTTTTTTTGAAAAAATCCCATCAAATGATAAAACGATTTAAGCTTAAAATATTTGCATAAAAATATTAAAAAAAAATTTAAAAAAATTTTGAACGGAATCGTAATGGTGAGATTTTTGACGCTGTTTTTTAACTTTTTTCAAAGATTGGTATAGGAAAAACTTGAATAACTGAACCTAAACTCTTCCGATGTAGACTTAAGAGGTGTCATTGGAAAGGTATTTTCTCACCCTTTTTAATTCTTTGCTAATAGACTCATTCAATGCATGAAAGAGAAAGGTAGGATGAACAAGCGGCATTCAAAGTTGAATTAAAATGTGTTGGTGTTTGGAAAATAAATACTGGGACATGAATGACTTTTTTTCACAGAAATAAGAACAGTGTGAAAATACCTTT
This sequence comes from Rhagoletis zephyria, assembly GCF_001687245.7. Classification (NCBI taxonomy): domain Eukaryota; kingdom Metazoa; phylum Arthropoda; class Insecta; order Diptera; family Tephritidae; genus Rhagoletis; species Rhagoletis zephyria. Next base: position 1,062 of record NW_016171188.1, read on the forward strand.
CTACTGAGGCCCCATAAGTCTAAATCAGAATAGGTTTGGCTCAGTTATTCAAGTTTTTCGTAAATCAATCTTTGAAAAAAGTAAAAACACAGCATCAAAAATCTCATTCTTACGATTCCGTTGGAAAGATTTTTAAATGTTTTTATGCAGATTTTTTAAGCTTAATCTAATTTGTGATCTGAGGGAACTTTTTTCAAAAAGTTCTTTCAGAACCTATTTTTATTCATAAAAAACTTCATTTTTTGAGGTATTTTCAAATCGGTCCAGCTCGCTTAAATCTTAATATTTTTCCGAAATATTTTGGTGGACGTCTTAAAATATAATAAATTTTGTAATCCCGGTGGAAAAACCGCAACTTTTTTTTGGTGATGCAGTCTAATGTACATACAGTTGTCCACAAAATAATAGGAGTGTGATATTTTAACCTCTTTTGGCTATTTGTCTTTAGTTTATTTAATGTTTCGTATTTTTTTGTAAAAGCCTAGCTGGTAATACAACAAACACCATATAAATTTACATTTTCAAGTTTGTACAAAAACTATAAAAATTCTGCAAATTTTCACCAAAATTTCAAACTATTTAACCAGAATCTTTAGAAAAAATGTTGGTATGCAGTTTTGTAGCCCATTCAATTCTAGTCTGAAGAAGTGCAAGTTTTAAGCTGCTAAAATATTCCGTTGANAACTTCTAGAAAATTTTCGAGGATGCAAGTGCAAGTTTCAACCGGCTAAACATCGCGTTGATTTTTGAGAATTTTTTGAATAAAAAGTTGAATATTTTAATGAACGTTTTTTGAATTTTAGTGAACTTTATGGAAAGTGTGATTCATATGGTTTATTTTATCGAGCTGTAACCGCCAAAATAACGTAAGCGAAATTTTTTCAAATTTTTTTATTTTTATTTTTTTTTGATGCAGAAATGCTCTAGGAATATTTCTCCATCAAAAACAAAATTTGGAAAAAATGTCACTTATGTTATTTTGGCGGTTGGGGCTCGTTATATAGTGAACAATATTTTCATATATAATTAAAGCAAAAAATTGTTGATGAAAATAATTGTGAATATTATATTAGAACAAGGTGTACACTTTCATTTGTCGCCTAGTGTATATGTAGATCCCCTATTGATAAGCACACCGGAAGCAAAAATTTAGTTTTCAGCATTGTAGCATATTATACTAGACTTACTAGCATACATACATATGTGCATGTGTAAATCAACCCACAAGTATTTTTCATTTACAATTTTTACTATAGATAGATATAGAAATACATACTCAGCTAAGCATAAACTTCCATAAAAAGCCTGAGGTGCACGTCATTGCATCTGTTAGCTTTTCTGTTTATTATAATTTTTTTTTCATTTTCACATTCAACTACATTACAGCCATTTCATTGCATACATTTGAATGCGTATTTGCCATTATTGGAATTATCAATTACACTGCCATTTCATAGGCAATCTTATCACAGTAATAACAACAATAGCAACAGCATCAATGCCACCATCAGCAATATCATTATTCGATGAAAGCTCAATCGAATCGTACAAAATACAAAAGAACTANTCAATGCCACCATCAGCAATATCATTATTCGATGAAAGCTCAATCGAATCCTACATAATACAAAAGAACTAAAAAAAAACATGCTAGCCTTAGATTCAAATGCATCGAACTGCATCTACATAAGCACGAATAGTTCGCAGCACCACTGTGTGATGACAACTTATGAAAACTAAAGATTTGCAACACAAATGATTTTGCAATGGACATGCACAGTGAACCAAAGTCTAAAGCCTGCTATTGAATGATCTCAGCTATTTTAAACATACTTTCGTAGTGAATAATTCTACAATTCGAGGGCTTATATCAAATATGACCTATCTATCTACAGTTTTTTACAAAAATTAGATTCCCATACACCAATCCACCATAGACTTAACTGTCAAGCCCAGCATTAGGCCTTGTATACCGCTTGTCAGAAGAATTAACTATTGAACTTCAAAATCAAATTTGCAACCAGTGATGGCAGTTAAGCCTCAGATGGGGTTTAACATCAGGAATTAGCTTTTGTGTAAACTGTAAATAGGTCATATTGAATATAAGCCCTCGATATATTGTGCGGTGGGTTTGGGAACTGACACGTAAACCAAATGTTAAAATGTTAAATGTTACCACCGTAGTCCAGGGCAAGTATGTTGAATATCCGGACCCACCTGCAGGCTGGTTAGTGTCCTGGGTAAGACTAAAGCTAACCGATATCATCTAAAAATGCGATGAACGTGGCGACAAAGGGGAAAGATTTCTTAGCTGTGTACTGCCCTTCACTCAAGTGAATGATCATCTCACGGCAATATGCATCAAAGCGATATTCTTTAGTACCTCACTCATTTTAGTCCACGCATTTTCAATGAACGCTTAGCGTGCACTTAGTAGCGCTGCTCCCATCCTGATATCAAAATCGTGCCACTGTGTGCAAGGAAGGGATCTTTAATCACGTTGTCGGAAAATTCAGCCTCCTTGAAGAAAAGTCAGGGTTAGAACCAAGATAGTATGTAGCAGCAGATTTAAACATAAGCAAATCCGAATGAAAACGGGCGACAAAGTCAAATATGCTGCAATAAACCGAGCACACATTTCCAGTACTCCCGACGGATTTGCGATTCGAGGGCCAAACATTGGTTCGGATCACTATCTTGTTGGAGCCTACAAAAAACACGCCTCTGTACAGCAAAAAATTTGCGATTAAGAACACCAGACGGTGACGTCATAGTAGGCCAAAAATATGGAAAAAACGCCTAACAAAACCCGAATGTAAGAGCCAATAGAGCTTTTTTACTGATACAAATGTCGGTTCGATGCCATAATACAGAGAAACCCTTACTTGTTTGAAGCATTTTTGTTCCAGCTGAATCGGACGATATCATTTTTGTAGCCTGGACAGATTCTGTAACCAGTTAACGAAATTTTCGATCGTATCGGTTTTGTCGACGTTTGATATCAAATATTTGTAAGTCAACAAGTGCGATATCGATCCGAAACTTGTCGCTAACTGGCTACAGAATCTCTCCCCTGAAAGGCTTCTTCATCCGTCAAAGTATTTTTCTTGAACCTTGGATCGACTAAGGCTAAAACTGATAAAATAATATTTTTCTGTGGCGATAAGTTCATATAAATTAGTAATGAAAGTTTTTTCTAAACCTGAAATGCATATAATGGCGAGGGTTTAATGTAAATAATCGGTATCGGATACCGAAAAGGAAGTATAGGGTACCGAAATCTTTTTTAAGTATTGGGTACCGAGTATTGGGGACAATTCAGCACATCACTAGTCGCCCTCATTCTCGCCGCTCTCAGTTGTCAACTCTACGATGACGTCACGCTAAAATTACTCTCACGAATTCTGCTGCAATCGGCGCAATCTTGTATTCTATCATTCTTGAATTGCGTATGCCGATCATGTTGCAATAGTTGTACGGAGGAAATTGCTACAAACTTTGTGCAATATCATGGAAACCACTCTTACTTCACTAGTTAATTGGACTACAAACTTCGCTCTGGATGTAAGCCCAAATAAAACTGAGCTGGATTATTTTATCAGACGGTGCAAAGTACTAGCTCTTAAACCCCTTATAATCGATGGTTCAAGACTGAAACTTAAACGCACTGCCAGGTATCTTAGGGTTGTTCTCGATCAAAAGCTTATATGTATTGACAACACAATGAAACGCATCAAGAAACAAATAAAGGATAGTAAACTGGAGCTACACGGCCATTGCCCAACCTAGCTTACCCTTAATAAATCAACAGCGTTTAAACAAATTCAAAGGGTACAGAGAAGTGAGGAGTTATGTGTAAGTGGATGTCTATACTTTCGATACGATACGATCTACTGAAGCTCTTAATGCTCCTTCATCTGCCTACGGTTGACGTAATTACTCGAGAGATAGTGGCTATTTCAGCCTTACGACTCAGAGGGGCAGGCTCGTGGATTCACGGTACATCTGGCTACTCAAAGCTCTTAGGGCCTTTATTCTGACCATCTAGTACTCTCACTAAAAACTACAAAATGACTATACCAACCCGACATAACTGGAACACTAGGCCTTATCGCACACTCAACGCTATAAACATGTATACTTATCGCTCCAACCTCGACGGAAAGATCGGAGAAGGAACTTATCCCTAGAGTTGAAACCATAAACGTCATTTCGGCTTCCTAACGAACTGTAATTACATCTATGTACAGGAAGCCACGTGGCACCTAGTCGAAGTACCTGAGAAAAAAAACATGTTTTAATCTTTTCAGATAGTCAAGCATCGCTTAAAGCACCAAACTCATGTCCAGACCACACAAAGTTCCTCACTAAATGCGGAAGATCTCTGAAAGAGACGACCCAGCATTATAGAATGCCTGCACACCGAGATATTGAGGAGAACGACAAAGCTGACGAATTGGTAAGGAGAGCTGCGACTGCTAACATCCCATTGGGCACTTTTAAACGAACGGTGAGAAAACCTCGCCTGTAAATCCGCTTGCATAGCCCTCTTCCGGCAAAAAATCCCACATCAGTATTAAATATTGCCGTATACTTTCTCAAAAGAGTGATTGTCTTCCATGCTGTGATATTAGGAATTAGCGCGTCGGACTATTGTCGCAGCTAGAGATGAAGTAAGTGCACAGCACCCAAACTGCCCCTGCACAGAACTTATCAGGAGACGACTGCATCATTTCGTACAACCATCTCAACAAGACCTTGTGGAAAATTAATATAAAAGAATTGTATAAGTTAATTGCGTTAACGAAATGGCTTGATGCCGAGTGACCTCAATGTAGGGGAGTTACTCTATCTAGCCATTCCAACCTGACATTCACTTTGGCTTATTGGGTAATTTTTTATGTACATTCATACATAAATTTGTATGTTTGTGTGTGTATATAGAAAACCCTACTTTGGCTAAAGCTTGCATGGAAATATAGCATTGCGTGTCGTAGCATTAGTTGACGGAGCAGACGGTGAGTGACGCGCCACTTCTTTATCCAATCTAGCTGTATGTCCATACGTTTGCCTGACTGGCTTTTGCTAGTTGCTTTGCTGTGCACTCCATTTAAATTCAATTGCCAGCAGTTGCATCTTGCTTTCATTTAAATCTCTACGTATGTATGTATGGCAGCTTAACGATGCTGCATGGGTGCTGCTCGCTCCCCCAGTTGAGTACTATGGCCAAAGTTCCATTACGCTCACGGTAGCCCGCTCCTATATACCAGTACAACCCTACATACATACATACAATCTCTGGTCGCATTCCCGTACATAGCTCACCACTGCTCAGTTGTTGCGGGAATGTTAATTCTAAACGAAATTGTCGTGGTAAAATGGTTGAATCAAGAGCTAAATGCGGGTGAGAAATTTGGAAAGCATTGAGATATCTAAACACTATGCGACTACACGGAATTTAAATGATTGCTTTGTAATTGTGAATGTACTTAAAATTCACCGGTTGCTCGCTATTCCATCCGGCGTGGAATGAGATTTGATGGAATACTGTGTGCAAGTGTTCTATGTATTTAGTATGTGTACAGTGGGTGGCTGAGTGAAATTGAATAGAAACAAATTGTAAAATGGCTCTAAAGAATTTATTCAGTATAAAACAAGGTATAATTCTCTAGGAAATTTTACGTCTGTCAGACGGCGTCCTAATTCTGGACATTTTCAGCGCCAGAATATTTTTCTAGTCAGATTTTTTTGGCTTTGACTGAAGTGAAAATGGATTTTTTTCTTTCAGTTTCCATATTAAATTCAAATAAAATAAATAATTTCTTAGTTCAATTGCTTTCGTAAAACTGGCTATAAAATCATTGCAACTAGCTGATGCGAATTTCGTTTCGTTTCGGTTCTGTTTTACTGGGTGAAATGCTGCAGCGAATGTCACCCGAGACGGCATCGCTCCCTTCGACAAAATTCGCTCAGCGGTTAAGTTCTGTTTATACTCTTATGTGAATTTTTTTAAATGTTGCAGAACCATTTTGGCAACATTTGTGCTGCGCACAATAAAAATACGCTAAAAACTTATTCCATAATTATGTCATGAAATTCAGCTTTTTGAGTTCACAACATGCTAAAGCGTCATTTAAAACAAACCAGTAGAAAAAATATTTCAAACAACAAGATTTATAAATCAAAATGTCAATGCCTATAGGGTTAAAAAAGCTTCTTCTTCAATATGTTTATGAAGTGGGTTTTTTACCTATAAAATATAACAATTTATTGGTAGATATACCCAATTTTTAAATATATATTATTTTCTGCCACGTAGAATGAAAATTGAAAGTTAACTCTGACCATAACCAATTGAAAGCTCTATCAGCTTTTTATGTAAATGTTTTTCGTTTGCAATACGTTTGTTTGTGTCACTGCCCAACTAGTGGGTTGCAAACCTCAAGCACTTCAAATCTAGTTTTAATAAAAAAAAAATTGTAGTGGAGAGTAATAGATTAAACCTTCTATTAAATTAATCCAGGGTCTGAATCACGGCATCCGTGATCGAATCCATTTCAAATTTTTTTTTGAGATTTCGGCATTCGGGAGCGAGCTCCCTTTATAGTTTAAATTGTATTGGAGAGAAGAAAGCTGTCATTTTTATTTCCTATTCCTGCATCAAAAAGAGAAGCTTGAAAAAAAGTCGCTTACGTTTTTTTTTTTTGAGGTTAGTGCACTATAATTCTATATTATTCTGTATAACATATAAAGGTGCAGCTGTAACTAGCCCACAAAATTTTAGTACAAAAGAGTGCAAGTTTTAAGTGGCTGAGAATTCGCGTTGATTTTTAATATTTTTTCATGCTGATGGCGCCAAGAATTTTCTTACATAAATACATACATAAAGTGTACTAAGGATCATTTGCATTTTATACTTTTGTACTAAAATTTAATGGACTATAAAACCGCATAACTAAAAATTTTCTAAAAGTTCTGAATAAAAAATTTTAAATTTTTAGGAGGCCTATAATTGTTTTAGACTAGCTTTTGTTATGTACTACTCATTTACAGTAACAGCAAAATCGATTTTCTTCAAAATTGCTAATTTATCTGCACTTTGCTCTAAAAAAAATTATATAAACAAATGAAAGTTCCAAAATATGCCTTCACAAATCTCTTCTAGATTTCAGATCGGTTGAAAAATTAAGACGCTGTATTAGGCAATTCAAACAGTAAATTCCTGTTTAGCACCACTGTGCTTTTTTTATTTTATTATTTTATTTCACTTAACAATAACTTAATTTATTTTTTTTATAACTCTACTTTCAATCCCACTGTAGCTGCAAAGCAACCATTTGAAAAACCACAATTTTACGTGCGTTCAACAAGGCAATCGGTTTGTGGCGCGTAGAAAGATGATTCACAAATTTGATCTCGCATTCAACGCGCGTAAGTGATTCGAACTGAAACGTATCGATCAAATAATAAAACAAAAAACTTAAAAAGAGCAAACAAAAACAAGAATACATATTTCATAACATTTCATAGTGTATTGTGTTTATCGCGTGCATTCCTGTCAAGCCAACGCACTGGCATTTTTTTTTGCTATATTTTTATTGTTGTGCGTGCAGGCGTACGTGCACGCATTTTATTCAAAGCGTGTCCTGTACGAAGGCATATGCTACGCATACAAACGCATGTGCACGCACACCTAGTAAAATATATGGAATCGCTTCTTGTGGTGGCGTGTTTACAAAAGAAACGAATGTGGAATCGAAAGAAACTCGAAATTTCGCTTCTAGGAGGCTTTACTTTAACATGGGCGACAATGGCTTGCAGAGACTTTCCTTTCCAAATAATGGGTTAAAGAAGTTTAAAACAGTTTGTTTAGACATTCTTAGTAATACATTCAAGAACACGTTTTCACATAAAGCGATTCCAGTAATGTGCCGGTAATGTATTCTAGAAGCTATTACTTTGAAATGTCTAAAGCGTCTTTTGATTCTTTAACCCTTTACGGGTAATGCAAAGTCGTCCTCAAGCCATTATCGCCAATGAAATGCCCATGTGAAAATAGTACCTCCTAGGAAGCGCTTACCAATTTTTTTTTCGATTCCACATTCAGTTATGAGATGATGGTTGTTATTTTGCTGGGTACAATTGTACGTACATATGTATGTGTGTATCTATGTTTACAAATATATTTCATTGGATAGCGATTTAGTAACGCAATACATAACTTTGTGCTGAAACGTGTTCGAATTTTAGTGTAGTACCTTTGTTGCTTTATTCAGCATTTCCTTGCGTGCATACGCGTCAGCTCAGCAGCGCGGTAAAAGTGCCAACATTGCAAATATGGGAAAATTGATGTCGCTTTTTGAAAATGCTGACCCATTCAAAACGTGGTGGCCGACCATTGCGGCCATCGTTGTCGGCGTTGTCATAATGGTGCGGTAAGTGTGTGAAATCGTAATCATACAATATTCCATTTTCCATAACTATGGAAAAGCGTAATTAATTCTTTGATAGTATTGGTGAAAGTTGAAAAATTGCAAAATATTATTATTTTTTTTATCATCGTTGCTACAAAATGTCCATAATCACACTGATGAGCATATGCAGGGGCGCGCAAATATATATTTTTCTTTCGTTTATTTTATGTATATTATTTGTTGTATAAAAGTGTAGCTCACTATGTAACAAAAACCATGTAAGTCCAAATTTAAAACTTTGTACAAAATTTCATAAAATTCGACAATGTTTCATCAACATTCTTAACGTTTTGTACAGAATTTAAAAAATTCAAGTTATGCAGTTTTGTAGTCCATTGAATTATAATTTTTGATTTTTTGTCATTTATTCCCTTCCATTCAATGTACATATGTATGTATGTTCGACAATTTTCTTATATGCAGAAAAATGTACAACACCGTTCTGAATAAAAATCATGTACAAAGTATGAAATCTAAACTTGAATTGTTTTTGTTAGATAGCCGTATTTAAAAAAATATTAACATAAAAAAAAACAATAGAAAAATACCTCAAACTATGCCGTATGTACATTAGGATGGCCCGAAAAAGTAAAGTCGGAATTTTAATGCTCTCATCCCCTATCTATATCAAAAAATATATATACCCCTTTTTTATTTTCAAACCAAAAAATATTTAGAGATCGTTCAAAGCGCTTAAAGTTGTCCATGTATTTTATATGCGAAAAACAACTTTTCGTAGAAATGGTATAGAACTCTTAAAATCAATATTTTTTGATCGGAAACTCTGATTCTCTTCAAACAACTTCCAGTAGTAATACCAAATTTTTCATTTAACCATTTTTTTACAAAAAAGATTTTTTATTGGTCCCTCAATTGCATTTTCTGGTGGTTTTGGTGGGCCTATAAAATAAAGTTACTATAAAAAATGGTTAATAAATAATTACGCCTAATATTGGGAATCTCTTAAAGAGAATCAGAGGTTTCCGATCGAAAACTATTCATTTTCAAGAATTCTCTACCATTTCTACGAAAAGTTGTTTTTTCGCTTTGAGCGATCTCTAAATATTTTTTTATTTCAAATTAAAGAATAGAGGCATAATTTTTCCGATATAGAACAATCCTAGGGGGTGAGAGCATATAAATTCGGACCATACTCTTTGACATGCATTTTTGGACCACCATAATGTACATACATACGTATATTAATCGATATTTGTACATATATATGTATGAATGTACCACTTAGGTGTACAACAAGTAAAGTGAGCTGAAGAGGGAAAACATTGTGTAAATGGAACGTTTATGGCAATGAAGGCAACAACTACTACTTCAAACTGAAAAACAAAATATGCACATACGTATGTGCAATATATGGTTTTGTGTGTTCATAACTTAGTTTCATTCGCACATGTCATATTAATTAATAGTTTATGTTCATAGGCTTGCCCCTCCAACTAATTAATTTTTTTAATTAGTTGTTTAACATTGTCAGCTATTTGATGAATAACAAGTAAACTCAGATTCAATTTTTCTACAGGCGAAATGAGCTTAACCTCCTAACCGAATTGGCTATGTAAGTGGAGGAAATCCTAAATCCCATAGAAGTGTCGGTAGAGTAGACTACCATTTAGGATTTTGACTACTATAATGCAATATCCATATTGGTAATATTTCCCCATTCGTATATAAGCAAATATCACGAATTGTTTTTTTTTTACCCTCTTCTCTCGGCAGAAAAACGCCAAAGCATAATTCTTGCATTTATTTCAATCAATGGAGTTCGAGAAACAAGAAAATAAAAAGTAAATCAAGTATTTGAACAATTTTAGCTTTGAAACATTTAATTAGGCGAAAAAGTGCCGAAATTACTCATTTTTTCATTGTCACTTGAAGAAATCCGAATTGTTTTTTTTTAACGACTTTGGGAAGTTTTCAATGTTCATGTAAGAGGCAATGGACGTTGGCATCAAATACACCATATCTGCGAAGTTTCAAGAGTATGCACCCAAATTAAAAAATGGTAGAATGCAGAATACTTGTAGCAGCTATTATGTAATTTTTTTAATTTTACGATGTTTTTATTAAAATCTGTATATAAATACGCCACAAGAAAATTTTGCAATCCCTTTTTTGAAGGCACCGTTCGTTCGAACATACACCGATTTAAAGGATATAACTTCCTCTAATCCAGAAATGTTAATCCGGATATATAGGGGGCGTGGCATCTGACATATAGACTAAAATGTGAAAACCACTCACGGTGGGCAGGAAGCAAAGATAGGTTGCATAAAAATGTCGACAAAAACTGAAAGCAGGGTTGTATTTGTTGATATTTTTAGGTTAAGAATCCCTTCGAATTGAAATCCTAGCTGCTCCTGTTTTAAAGATATCCACATTTTACATAGTTATGATAGGACCGACTTTTGCGAAAGAGAAAAACATCCTTGTGCATTAAATATTCAACAATGTATGTGTGAGTAAATGTGTGTATATATATTATGTGAAAATATAAGTTTATGTAAGTTTTTAGCCGGTTTCAATCGTTTCCAAGGCGCACCACGTAGAGGCAACTTACTTTGCACCTCTTTGTTCTTTTTTTGGTTTT
>NW_016171188.1:13640-14787 GCF_001687245.7 Rhagoletis zephyria
CAAATATATCCTATCAGAAGTATATAAAATGTGGATATCTTTAAAACAGGAGCAGCTAGGATTTCAATTTAAGCGGATTCTTAACCTTAAGATATCAACAAATACAACCCTGCTTTCAGATTTTGTCGACATTTTTATGCAACCTATCTTCGCTTCCTGCCCACCGTGCACTATGTCTCTAAAACGAATTATGCTGGGGAACTGAAACTTAGCACAGTCATTTATGATATCAATAACGTGGTAGATATTGGGAAAGGGGGCTTTGCACTGCCCATACCAACTGAATTTCTCTTTTCTCTGAAACCGCTTACGCTAATGTAAGGGGATTCTATACACCTACATTTATACACATATAAAATCGCAAGAATCATTCAATTGTAAGCCCTTTTCCCCAGATTTTAAAATCGCATTGAATGATTGTTGTTTTGTGCAAAAGTTGGGATTGAGAGCTACCCTAAAAAATCATATTTATGAACAGATTTGATTCACTTTTAGAACACATATTAGTCACATAGAATTTGGTATAACTTGGTAGCCCAATCGAGTGATGAAAAAATATTGCGCTCTGGCCCAGCCTTGATAAAAACCGGATTCGGAATAAAAAAGAAAGAGTTTGTGTAGATGTGTGCAATTTAGTTTTTAACCTCCAAGAGGCTCTCAGACAAATATAATCGAAAAACCTATTTACAGTCTGAATTGGTATATGTTTGACATATTAGTCAGTGATGATCCACTCCTCATCTATACCAAGGCGAATTTATATAAGGTGGTGTTACTAGATCAGCTGATTTTGTGTATGTGCTTCGCCGCACGGCTTCTGATGTCAAATTGAAAAATTTTGTTTGAATTTCTACACAAACTCACAGATTTTACATGAATTTGCATGATTTTACAGAAATACATGCAGATTTTTGTTTTTGTACTGTCCTTATATTAATTCCCCTTGATCTATGCATACTAATACATGTGCATATGTTTTATAAATGAAGATCGAGGTTCCTGTTTACGTCTATTTTCAAAAGCTACTGAAGAAATTTGGGGAGACTTGGTAGAATTCGCATAAAGGAGTTAGTATTTGAGACAGATATAATTCAAAAGTGTATGAAAACAAGTAAGAAAGTCTAAGTTCGGGCGGAGCCGAACATTA
>NW_016171189.1:0-3937 GCF_001687245.7 Rhagoletis zephyria
CGAAAGGGTATAGAAACACGTGTTGAAATTGCATGTATACTTTACTTTTTGTAGAGTTTTTGAGAAAACTTTATCGGCATAAAACTGCAACTTTTTACCTTTAATTTGTAGGAAAAGTTTTATTATATATATATTTTTTTTAATGTGATTTAGGATGCTTGTAGTTAAACACCCAAATTCATAAAAAAATAAAGCAGAATATAACTGCTTTATAAATACAAAATTTGTACCTAATTTAGTTTTTATGTATAAAGCCATACGAATTTTAACAAGCATGTGAAAATGAGCACCTTTATTGTAAAGTATACTCATATATGTACACAAGTATATGGGTGAATCCATGTGAAATCGACAAGTTTTTATTTGGTTGAATTTTGGTCAGACCTTTTTCTATCATATTTGTTACAAAGTTCTGCCGAAGCGGAATTTAAAATTAGTTTAGAAAGCCTAAAAATTTAAAATTTAAAAATTCCCGGGACTTTTCAAGTTTATTTTTGCATATCTCAACAACTTTTAAAGCTAACAAAATGGTTCTGGCCTCCTTTTGAATATATAAAAAAAAAAAATGAAAAATAAAAAAAAATATTCTGAATTTTGAAATAAAAAAAATTGTTTTTTTTGCAAACTTTAAATAAAATTATGTTAAATAATTGGAATTTAATTTAAATTTCTTTTTAACTCAGAATTTCCAATANTAATAAACAATCGTGGTACAAAGCTCAATAAAAATAATAAAAAAAAAAAAAAAATTGTTTTTTTTGCAAACTTTAAATAAAATTATGTTAAATAATTGGAATTTAATTTAAATATCTTTTTAACTCAGAATTTCCAATATTTTTTTTTTCAAAGTTGAAAAGTTCATATCTTAAAAAAACTACCTTATTGAAAATTTCAGTGTCTTTTAAGATCAGTTAGAGATAATTCTGTATTTTTTATTTTTTGAAATTTTTTAATGTAGTTTTTTTATATAGCCACAAATATCACTTTTAAAACGAGACCAGAATCCATTTTGTGACGAATTGCCTTAGAACTTGCCCGTGTAACCATCAAGAAAGATATCGTCTAATTATTTAACTTCATTCCTGTGTATCAGCGCATTCGGAAGTTAGGTATTTAATTGTTTTGGGTTTTCTAAGACTTTTATCATCTTAGGCTTTCAGTAAATTCTCGTTTTTTTTTAACCAAAATGTGGCTCAACTGTTTACAGATCGGCTAAGTTCACTCAAAGTAAAAAGAAAGTTTGCCTCAAATACGATCGTGAAATAAATTATATATTTATGTACATATTTCAACATTTATGAAAGAATATTTTTGCTTCTAAGTCTCCAACTTAAATGCATTTTCGTAGCACAGCANTTCAAAGTTGAAAAGTTCATATCTTAAAAAAACTACCTTATTGAAAATTTTAGTGTCTTTTAAGATCAGTTAGAGATAGTAGTGTTTTTGTTATTTCTTGAAATTTTTTAATGTAGTTTTTTATATAGCCACAAATATCATCTTTAAAACGAGACCATAATCAATTTTGTGACGAATTGCCTTAGAACTTGCCCGTGTAACCATCAAGAAAGATATCGTTTAATTATTTAACTTCATTCCTGTGTATCAGCGCTTTCGGAAGTTAGGTATTTAATTGTTTTGGGTTTTCTAAGACTTTTATCATCTTTTGCTTTCAGTAAATTCTCGTTTTTTTTTAACCAAAATGTGGCTCAACTTTTTACAGATCGGCTAAGTTCACACAAAGTAAAAAGAAAGATTGCCTCAAATGTGATCGTAAAATAAATTATCTATTTATGTACATATTTCAACATTTATGAAAGAATATTTTTGCTCCTAAGTCTCCAACTTAAATGCATTTTCGTAGCACAGCAAAAAAAAATATCTACTCAGCAATCATACAAAGGAAGACAATAATGTCAGGTCGGTAGCGTTTTGCAATGGCAGCAGCTTTAATGTTATGTACATAAACATTCTTTGTGAGAAGCCTTGCACTTCGCTCTTAACATGTCTCCACCGTGCTAGAGCTGCGCCACATACAAAATTCAGAAGGGTTTGCGCATTGAAAAACAAAACAAAATAAAAAATTGCAAGCAAAAATAAACAGTGGAAAACAAGAACAACTCCTACAATTACTAAGTAGAATACAATACAATAATTCATAGCAACAATAGCAATAAAAAGCGACATTTATGACAGCTGCAAAAATAGTATAATAAAGCAACAAGGACGAGCAGTTAGTTGTGACAGGCATCAGCAACTACTGGCGACGTGTTGCGGAAATTTTAGTGCCTCAAAGAAAAAAAAACATTGTTGAAACTATATTTTCACGCTTTTGCATGTATGTACATATGTATGAAAATGTCTACTTGGGTGGCCCTTAAAACATCAATATCTAAATTTTGTACGAGCCACCCCTTTATTTTAAACTACGTACAAAATAGAGACTTCCACGAAAGGGGCTGAAAATTTTTAATTAAAAAAAAATTGCAAAAATCCTTTTTAAAAATTATTCTTATAAATTCATAAACTCGTTGAGTTATAGCTGGCCAAAGCCATTTTTTTTTTTAGAATTTTTTGATTGTTTTTGTTTAAATCTTAAATTTTTCCAAACCCTGGTAGTGACCCTTAAAAATTTGTTAAACATTTTCGTATATCTCTTCATTTTTATTTTTTACTTGTTTTGGTCAAACTAAAATTTTTTTTTGGCATTTTTCGAATTTTTTATATAAATCTCAAGTTTTTCCAAACACTAGTAGCGACCTTTAAACATTTGTTTAAAATTTTCGTTCATTTTGTACGAAGAGCCAAATAAATGAGCGCCCCATAGTTTTAATATTTTAAGGACCATCCTAATCTATATATGTACATACATGTATTGCAGCAAAATGATGGCTGCTTAAAATTTTGCTCCAAGCCTTACTGCATGCAGCTCACATTGTGTTTACATAGCACCTTCGTGATGCAGCAGAACTGGTATAATTTTTTATTCTACTCTTTTTTGAATTTTATAAATTTTTAAACAAATATTATATTTCTTCTCTGAATTTGAAATGTGCCATGTCGCACTTTTGTTTATTCACTGCTGTAACCTTTTTTGTGGCGTGCTTGCCTCTGGAGAATGCCACGGAGCTGTTGAACAATGCACAATGGCAGTTGCAGCGTAATATTCAAGCAACTCAACTCACAACTGCCACAACTACGAGCGCAAGAACTAGTATTACTGCCACTAGATGTGAATATACTTAGATACTATACTATGTGTGTACATATGTATGATGATGTGGAAATGTCAAGGTGAGAACGAGACGGTAGCCTTTCAAAAAAAAACAAGAAAAAAAAAGACGTTTAAACGTTTAAAGTAGAGAAAATTATGACAGTGAATTGAAAAAGTTGCCATAAGATTAGCAAGAGACTTCTGAAGCTTTTGAGAATTGGACTGACCCTTTCAAGAAATGCAAATAAACATACGTACACCCAAAAGTAAATATTCTAGCATTTTCTGAGTCAGGAGTGAAATTGTGTATTTACACTATTTTCTATTTTGTACATACTTATCGTCACCTGAAATGCAAAATAACGTAGCAACATCGCCACTGAAATGGAAAAAGTCGTGACTAATTTTTTGTTTTTATAAAACGATGTGGGGAGCAATCAAAAATTTTGAATTTTGAATTTTTTATAAGTTACGATTTTTGCATTTCAGTGACGATATGTATATTGTGTTTTATCCTTTTTTGTATCTTTTATTTCGTACTTTGTATTTTGTATTTTGCACTTTTTATTTTGAAGTTTTGCACTTTGAGTTTGGTTTTGCTTTTTTGATTAGTACTTTTTATACCCGAGCGCACTTGTGCACAAGGGTATATTAATTTTGTTCACATAACGGTTGTTTGTAACAGCCAAAACGAATCGAGATAGATATAGACAAATGTATACATAA
>NW_016171189.1:4933-14786 GCF_001687245.7 Rhagoletis zephyria
AACATACCAAATGGCCGAAAATTTTTAAAATCGCTCAATAACCACGCCCACTTCCCATATAACGGTAATTTAGAGAAATACATAATCTTCGATAAATCATTATTTAATTATTATTTAAAGCTAATTTATTCAAAATTGATGCTTGCAACAATTCTTTACCAAGAAATACGTTTATGGTAAAATTTTGGAAAATGGNGTTATTGTACTTGCCACGTGTAAGCAAAACGTTGAAAATTATTGAAATCGGACTAAAATAACGGCCGATTCTCATATAACGGTAAATTTAAGAAATGCTTGAAACTTCAATATTTCGAAATTGAAGGACGCTAATTTACTCAAAATTGATTTTTTTTTGTTTTCTAATTTCTTTTTTTTTATATTGGGGTTTTTATTTTGTATTTAGTTTTGTAATTTTTTTTTGTATTCCGTATTTTGTATATTGAACCGTGCGACAAAAACAAAAAAAATTTCAAAAGGTGCGAAAGAATCGATATACTCACGAAATTATGGTCCAAATGTAGTAAAATTCCGTCTTTAGTTTTTCACTCTGACGTCACAATTTTTTCAAAGGAAATTTCAAATTTTAAAGAAATGCTAAATTCAAAAAGTTATTTAAAACAATCAGCGCAATGTAGAATAACAATATGTGTACCAAATGAGATAGAAGGTTCTGTAGAATTCAGACACAATAAAGTTTTTGGTTTACAAGGACGACTAGGTATTGAAAATGCGCTTTTAAAAATTTTTATCTTTTTAAGTTAATAAAGTTTTCAGAACGAAATTCGATGATGACGCCGACTGTATATATTATTCCTCAACCAATAATTTAAATATTGCAAATTTTCAAGGATATTTAAGGACAAAGTTTGTAATGGACATTCTCTTTGTTCTGTCATAATTCTACAGAATTTTTTCCTTTATATGATACCCTTATTGTTATTCTACATTGCACTGAATTTTTTAAATATTTTTTTAAAATAATCATATTTTTTAAACTTCAAAGTCCTTTTAAAAAAAATCCAGACGTCAAAGAGGAAAACAAAGAACGCAGGTTTACTATAATTTACCCATAGTTTCGCGAACATACTCATTTTTTTTTGTGTGTAAAATTTACTGTCGCACGGTGTTGTAATTCAAATTTGTAATCGTATTTGCTTTCTTAAGCTTAGGAGCCAGCTCTCACGAATACAACAAGATATATTTTTCATTATTTTTGTTGCTTCAAAAGGCAGTTTGCTTTTGCTGTAAATTTTCTTGTAGAAATAAATATGTATGTATAAGAGTATTTTTTCTTGACAGCTGCAAACTGATTTAAGAAATTTTGTTAGAAGAAAAATTTTGTTCCATTTCTTGTGCGCCATTTTATACATATGAATTTTTAGTTTTTTTTTAAGAGCTGGCAACGTGCGCAACCGCTTGTGTGCTCGTATTTTCATTCGTCCAGTTATTGACAAATGTGTACGTTTTGCACCGGCATTAGTAAGTTTGCTTGATTTTCAGCAAAATTTTTTCATCCATAACTGAGACACCCTTCGCCCCTACACCCCCCTTTGTCGCTTTCATCCTTCACCGCGTCGCTAATGATGTTGACACTGCTGTTGGTTGCTGCATCAACTGGCACTCAGTCGGCGCCCAGCAAAGGTTTACCTTACAACATCAACAGTACTCAGCCACTCAGACTCAACTCAAGCATTCACTAAAGGACGACTCACTACTGGCTACATACTCCAAAAGATGAGATGAAAACTTAACTGCATTGTTGCTTTATACGGTGACAACCTGATTATTGTTTCCTCAATGCTGCCAACATTTACATTGCGCTTCGAGTGCTGAGCAAAAACCCATGCCGTTAATTAGTATGCCTTTTCTGCTGTTGCTCTGCTTTAACGCCTACAGCTATGCTTACATATGCAAGGCAGTTGCTCACACATGCATACTGTCATCTGTCAAGGTAGCTTGCATTTTGAATATGATTACAACACTGCGAGTCATCAAGCGGCTGTGTGTGTGTGTGTTTGTGTGTGAAGTCGCCTTTGCTGCGCTTAAATGTAGTTATGTTTGTAGTTAGTTAATGACAACCCAAATGATGACAGGCGCACGACAGCTGTGCTGATGATGATGATTATGTTGTTGTTTTATGTATTAAGGCAAGACGTTTACGCTGCTGTGCTGTGCTGTGCCGTTCACACGGTGGCGCTTTGGGATATTTTAGTCTTGGCATTTACATAATCTTCAAAGTCACTGTCTCTTCTGCATCGTTGCAAATGGTGTACTTGTATGCACACACACACACACACACACACACACACACACATAATTTTCTTTCTTATTTAATTCTTGTGGACCTACTTACTTGCACTCGTGTTCACTCTTTCATAGCCTTCTATAATCTTCACATTTATGACAGTCACACCTCCATTGCTGCTTAGTTTCACGGTTGCCCTGCAGGAGCGTTTAGTTGGAAATTATAATTAAAATATGCCACTCACCGTGTTTTTACCTAACTACGAGTATGTAAAGTGGCCAGGCATTAATGCTCGAGTGTGCATCATAAGCTTGCATGTATGTACATTAGGGTTATCCAAAAACAGTAAAGTCGGAATTGTAATGCTCTCACCCCTATTTTCGGGGTTTTGTGGGTTTTTGACCGAGCTATAAACTGTAGTTGCAATGAAGAAATGGTTAAATAAACAATTGAGCTTTGAAAACTTTGGGCGCTTTGAGCGACCTCTAAATATTTTTTGATTTTAAAATAAAAAAATAAGGGTATATTTTTTAGGTATAGAACAATCCTAGGGGATGAGAACATAAAAATTCCGACTTAACTTTTTAACATGCATTATTGAACCACCCTAATGTACATACATATGTAGGTATGTTTATAATGGTAATGTTGTGCAAGCGACTTGGTTGTGCAAGCCTAATTCTACAGTCGTTGCTTGTCATTATATTTCGATGAACATAACTGAGGTGTAAATGCAACAGTGTAACTACTAAGCTTTGGTGCACATTTCTATGCTAAATTGGTGCACACTTATGTATCGTGAGTATCTACATACATACATACATATGTAGATGCTAGTTATGCGTGAGTGTGCTTGTCTAATTGAAGCGATTAGTTGCATGCCTTTGGCTAGTTAGTTCAAACGCTAGCAATTTCGGTTGAGGAAATTTCGCACTTAACGCAAGCCTTTTGATAGCTGCTGCAATTGGCATGTTGCATACTAAATCAAAGGTTTGTTATGTGAATTTGCATTCTGGCTATTAAGTGTGAAATGATTGCTCTTGAAGGCTAATCACATGACCGGTATTACTAGGTTTTCGCTCACTTAATATTGTAGATTAGCACTTCAATGACTTCAAAGTGGCTTCAAACAGGAATGTCTTTAATTTAGTACCCCATAGCTAAGCAAAGCATCATACAGCTGAGGTAATAAAATTAGCTGCTGAGCGCGCATGGCGTTATAACGTCTAAATATTTGGTGAAGAAATTTGCTGTAATAGGAAAAATAAAAAAAGTTTAAAACTGGTTTTGCATCGATCCGATTCAAATTGCGTCGCAAAAATTATAAAACTAGTAATTTTTTCTCAATGAACGACTTTTAATCTATCCTAAACATGTTTCATTTTCGAGCATCCATTTAATTTAAATTATTCATTAAAGTGAGCTCGACTTTTGGCAACCCTTTCAAAAAAGTAAAAAATAAAAAATAAAAAATTCTTGTTTTCGCTTTATAAGTGTAATATTTCATATGTGGGTACACATGTATCATAAGTGTAATAAAAATAATTTTGACTTTTACAATGGCTGGCAACCCTAATTAAAAGTAGGTTTAAACTAAAGCCATACCTGACACCCATACTGAAATATTTGGCATAGTTTGAGTATGATTTATTTATCGGCTTTTCAAAAAGGTGGCAACCCTTTTAAAAAAATATTCGAATTAAAACCTCCGTATACCCGTTTTGTTGGACACCCATTTTATGAATTATATTAATTTCTAACTTAAAAAAGTTTAACCTAATTGCACAACTGTAGGGCCTTTAATTTAACAGTTCGTTTTAGAAATTTGAACGAGCGGGACAACCTTAATCAAAAATATTCTAAAATTAAAGCTTTCTTAAATGACTTTCGTTTACATTTCATACAACTTGTTTTAAATTTAACTAAATTCCACTTTTCAAGTAGGTGGCAACCTTAATCAAAAATATTTTCAAATTATGAATTAAGCTGCAATTGAACTTTTAAACATCTGGCCATCCTAAAACTGAACTACATAAAATTTTTGTAATAAATACCTTTCATATCTACCTTAGATTTTTAATGATTCATTTAACTTATTAAATCATTTAAATTCGACTTTTAGACAGGTGGCAGCTCTCTGAAAATACTCCAAAAATATTTTGTATGATCAAGCTAAAGATTTCTTAATACTCCTTCGTTTCGCACCCGTTTTTAATATTTTATATAGCCTGTGTGCAATTTAAACAAATTCGATTTTTCATACAGGCGGCAACCCTCTTAAAAATCTATTAACCTAAGACCTTCTCACACCTTTTCGTCTGATACCCATATTATGATCCATATTGAAATTACTTTTTCCCTTAATTCAAGCAGAATTTGACTTTCCAAACAGGTGGCAACCCCCTACATGTAATTAGGAAATAAACCCTTTTCAAAACCATTTCAATTGGCACCCATATTCCAGTAGTTCACCTAACTTATTAAATAAATTGACTACAATTTTTTAATAGATGGCAACTCTTAAAATTTAAAGTCTTATAGCAAATGTACTGGTGGAAACATGCCTGCCAACAAGTGATCTATGGAAACCAAAAGTTGTTCTGGCCGAGATTTCTGATTCAGCCAAACAGTCGTCTAGTTCTTCATTACAATTTAGTCACCGCTGTGTTTTCCTGACGTCCGACTGTTAATATGTGATAAAGATGTGAGTATAAAGACCAAGATTAATATTAAGATTAGAATTAATATTAAGATCGTGATTAAGATGTAGATTTAGATTTAGATTAAGATTAAGACTAAGATTAAGATTAATATTGAGATTAAGATTAAGATTAAGAAGAGATTGAGATTAAAAATAAGATTAAGATTAAGATCGTGATTAATATTAAGATTTAGATTAAGATTAAGACTAAGATTAAGATTAAGATTAAGATTAAGATTAATATTGAGATTAAGATTAAGAATAAGATTAGATGAAGATCGTGATTAAGATTAAGATTGAGATTAATATTAAGATCGTGATTAAAATTTATGTTGAGATTAAGATTAAAATTAAGATTAATATTGAGCTTAAGATTAAGAATAAGATTAAGATTAAGATCGTGATTATGATTAAGATTGAGCTTAATATTAGAATTAAGATTAATATTGAGATTAAGTTTAAGATTAAGATGAAGATTGAGATTAAAAATAAGGTAAAGATTAAGATTAAGACTGAGATTAAATTAGAAAAAAATTAAGTGTAAAATTAAGATAAAGATTGATACTAAGATTAAGATTAAGATCGTGATTAAGAATAATATTAAGATTAGGATTTAGATCAAATTAATCGTTCTTTAATGTGCAGAAAAATACTCACATATTATTGGGAGCAAGTAAATAAGTAAAAGGCGGAAGAAGAAGTTTCATTTCAGTCGCGCTTAGAATCCAAACAAGACTTTTTTTCTTCAGTAAACAGCAGAACACTACTGTGGTTTACTCGCACTTATTAAAGTATCTGAAGTGTAAAACTCAACTCTTAAATGAAACCAAAATAATAGTGCCTACATACATACATACATGTGCGCATATTTTGTAACAACATATGTCATTCTTTTCACCTCAAGCGATGTGAACTTGCATCTCTATGAAGTCATTTTCAACTTGGCTGACTACATATGCAGTGCAAGTAAAGCTGAGCGCCACTACCAGGGCTGCCAACTATGCTTAGCAATGAGGTGCCATATTGAGGATAAAAAAGTACAAAAATATGCCAAATAGAAAAATGAAAGTGCCAAAAACGGTGCCATGCTTTTTAATACTTCCCATTTAGCAACAAAATGAGAACTACGTTCCTAAAACAAAAGGGCAATGCCAAAATAAGAAATTTGAAATTTTAGTTTAGAAAAGGAAGTGCACGCTTCGCAAAATTTTTTTGAAATATTACTATTTTTGAAAAGTGCCATTATGGCGCTTTGTGCCAAATTGTAAAATTAAGTGCCTTTGATGTAAAATATGGGGCCAGAAATGGCACGGTTTGAGCCAAGTTGGCAGCCCTGCACACTACCTTGGCAATTTTAAACCACTTACATACATATATATATGTGTGTATGTATGTATGTATATTTCTATCGCAATAAAAAGAACAAAACTTGGCGAAGCATATACGTACACATGAACTTGTAAAAATATGCATACTAACAAATTGTACATATATAACTGTGTATGTAGTACAATATTATAAAAGTTACAAAAGTGCATCGTCGTAAGTAGTTTTAGTTGTGCAAATTCCGTTATGCCACAGGCGAAATCATCAGCGCACCAAGACCAAGTTGCCAGCCAGCGACTTTACGAAGAAGTGAGTGTTAAAGAAAGAAAAAAAAAATAGGAAAATAAGAACACAAACAAAAATTCATTTGAAATAAATAATAGCGCAGAGCATGAAATGTATGTATGTATGAGAATGCAATTGAAGGTACAGCATAGCAGACAGGTAACACAGCGTTGCAAGTTTATTGTGTGGAAAAGTTGTATAGCGCTAAGGAGAAACACTTTAGATGTAAAATAGTTACATATCTACTTACATACNTGAAGGTACAGCATAGCAGACAGGTAACACAGCGTTGCAAGTTTATTGTGCGGAAAAGTGGTATAGCGCTAAGGAGAAACACTTTAGATGTAAAATAGTTACATATCTACTTATATACATATGTATGTATGGTTGTTGCCACATTCAATGTCTCAGCGAATACATACTTACATACATACGTACATATGCATGTGTGGTAATAGAGTTTCGCTTTTGCATAATTTACGCACCGAGCAAGGACTCGAGTGGTGTAAAAAATTTGGCATTCATCATGTAGGTATATATGTAAGTCTGTATTTCTACGCATACATATGTATGTAGTTATGTACAAACATATAACTTTATATGTAAGCTGTTGGCTGCAGTTTTACTTTGTTTGCATTGCCATTGCTCTGACAGCTTTGCCCTTGCTGCTGTTAAAACAATAAATAAATAAATAAGTAAGGGTATACATAAACAAAATGCAATAACACTGCCTTCGGTTGTCTGTGTGTGCCAACACAGAGTCAATTGCTAAAATGTTTTTATTAATGTACATACAAAAATTTAATAAACTACCTAATTGCATAAGTTTAAAAATGTCTATAAAAAGTTTACACTTCTTCATTGGCTTATATTAAATTTTTTATATGCACATGGTGTATTTGCGTAAACTCACAAATTGCTTCACATATAAAATTCTGTTAAAATTGGCCTTGCGCTTGTTTTTGAAAATATTTATTTGCGTATCTGTGAAAACTGCATGGCATATTTTTAGGCAGTCTGCCGGCGGGATGTGTGCGCATTTGCTTGTCAATTAAAATGGTAAAAAAACTCGGAAAAAATGATTTTTTTACGAGTGGCTATTAAATAAAAATAAAAGGTACAGTATTTTTCAAGCCATAAAGTACGACAAATGAAATCTATGCAAAAAAAAATTAAAGAACTGTAACATTAAATTTCCAATGGAATATATGTAAATGATACATACAGATTTAGTTTCAATACTAAAAACGAGCAAAGGGTGTTAAAAAAATGCTTCCGATATTCCGTCAAAAATCAGCAAATTCTTATACATATAATAAAATTTAATATGGGGCCCTTTATTAGAGCAATAGAAGCCAAATCTAAAATTTTTAGAATTTTTGTCTGTCTGTCTGTCTATATGTTTGTACGCGCACCACTCGGTGCATTTCTCAAGATCTACCTTAAAATGTAGAATAAAAAAAAAATTGGGAGTTGTCACCTGCATGGAAATTCCAGCTTAGGTAAAGTGATACGGTAAATTAAATATTGCCATATGGCTATCAAAATAAAGAGGCTTAGGAAGTCTCACAGCCGAAAATTTTTTTTGAAAGGTTGCCATCTGTTTGCAAATTTTAATGTAATTAAATTGATAAGATAAATTAAATATTGCAATATGGGTAGCAAACTGAAGAGGTTTGGGAAAGTTTATAGCCGAAAATATTTTTGAGGAGGTTGCCACCTGTTTAAAATTTTTTATTAATTTAAATTGATAAAATAAATGACATGTTACAGTACTGGTTTTAAACTAAAGAGGTTTAAGAAAGTATGTCAAATAATTTTTTAATACAGGTGAAATTTCACCCGAAAAACGCCTACATAAGTTCCGAAATTTAAATCTTTTCGCCAGCATAGTCAAAATTTAGTAAATAAAGTTTCAAAGATATAGAAGTTTAGAAAAAGTATAGAAGTTACATGATCATGAAATTGAAACCTAATCGGAGAAGGTTAAATATTTAAAATCTTCTTGAATGACTTTCATTTTGAAAACTGCTACCAATTATAAATTTTTTCCAAGCACTTTAAATAAAACTTATGCTTATGCCCCGATGGATATTTATACTACCGTCTAGGCTCATACATGTGTATGTAAATGTACTATGTGCATATATTTCGCTGTCTGCCACACACCTTTGTTTATTTTGAGTTGTGGTTTTATGTTATTCCATGCATACGACACAGTCCACTGCAGGTGGTCTAGAATTTTTTTTTCGGCTAGACCAATATAGAAAACAGACACCAAAAAAAAAAATAGAGCATAGAATAGAAAGGTGGGCATGTGGAATATTTCCACTTTGTTTTAAGAACGTTAGACACAGGTAAAAAAAATAAAATAAAATAAAATAAGAGCAAAGTCAAATTGGATTTTCTTTTGCAGCCGCAGAGGTTGCTGTTAAATGGCGAAGAGACGTGAAAATAAACAGAAAATGTTAGAGTTGACTAGAAAAAGCTTTTTATTGAAAACTTTTTAAATTGTTCACTGTCAAAGCAGCAGGCGTGTCTCATATGCATACAAAGCTACATATAAGTGCCTACATACATATGTACATGTAGGTATGTACAAACAAGCGTAGATATGCTCCTAGATCGTTCCAAAAGAAAACCAGTTCAGTACGAGTTCCAAAATGCTGCATATATGGGAAATTGCTACTTCACAGTACATCGCCATTTTAAAAAAGACAGCTGAAAGCATTGATTTGGCATAGATGAATAACCAGTGCCATACCTGTTCAAGCTAGATCGGCGTGAATTCTGCACCAGTTTGATTTGCTGCAGTGTATCTATGCAAATATGTACGTATGTATGCATGTACATGTGCTACCTAATAGGCACAGATATACACATACATACATATTGTGTCTGCCAGGCTTCGTTTGCTTTTAGGCACCGGAATGCATTCAAGCATTTGATTAAGCTATTAGAGATTTTTTTTCGTTTACATTGCTTTTGTCATGCAGTTTCGCGCAGAATATTAAATGGGTAGGCACATAATTGTACCTAGAGTCCTGGAGTGACTTCAAATTCTAAATGGGTCTTTCTACTGTCTTCAATCGGAATAGTCAATTAAAATGAAAAGTATATATGTAAATTTCTACTTAAAATTGATATTTACATTTACAATATACATACATATATAGATCAATTTTCCTCAAAAATGCACCTCTAATTTTTCTTGTAGGAATGCCAAATTTGGTTGAAAGTATTTGGCAGTATATACATACATATGTATGTATGTATGTAGAAATATTTTCACAGCT
>NW_016171190.1:0-14785 GCF_001687245.7 Rhagoletis zephyria
TTTTGCTTATTTATCCATCGATTTTCTTCATTGGTAGCTTAATTTTTTTGCTAAAGGATAAGCCTTTAAATAATACAAGTGCAAATTATTTACATAGAAACTATTATTTTTTGAGTTTACTCCATGTTAAAGTTTGAATTTTTTGCATTTTTCCATAAAAAAAAAAAAATCTTGAATGATAATTAATTTCTCAGAACCCGTCAGGGCTATCGAAAAGTGATGTATACTACGCAGTTTTTGTATAATTTTATTTTCTTTCATTTGCAGTATCTCGTATTACGATTATTTAATTGGTTCGTAAGATATACCTAATTAAGTGAACCACTCTTTTTTTTTATTTAAATAACGGTACATTGCAAATATTTCGGAAATGTATCCGTAAAAAAAAATAACTCGATTTTCGGGATCAGCGAGCAATTCTACATAAAAATTGGATAGTGGTGTCTGGAGAACAAAATCAAAATAAAAATTTGTGATCCAGTGAAATTAATTTAAAGGGGCAATTTAATTTCTTCTATAGAATTCTATAGAATTTTCTCTAACGTGGATATGAAGAAATATGTATGGGAGACTTCCAAAACATCAATTGCTTTGCATATGTTCGAAGTATAATGTTCCATTACGCCCAACTACAAAATGTTGACAATGTATACTTTTCCAAAACGCATCCGAAAATTTATCGAAACGCATCGGTAGCGCAATCAGCGCATCAGAAACAAAGTTGATGCTTCGTTTGTTATTGCTTACCATTGGTGTTTTAAAAATGGAAAATTCAGAAAAATTGTTGACTGCTATGTTGACTATTTAAAATATGCAATGTATATGGTTGCAATGTGTCACAACTCTGCATATACAAACGGTTTGAATACCGCAGTATAACAGTTTCCAAACATTGTATTGATACGTTTTGGAAGTCAGCCTATGTATATTTTCCGATATGTCAATGTTATTCATCGCATTCATGATGTCAATGATCTGAGAGCAATGCTAATGACGCTCTGTTGAACATTAGGTTGGGTCAAATTTAGGACATTGATCTAAACCCCTTAGCAAGATTTTTTACTTTCGTCGGAATGTTTTATTAATCCTCGCAGTTGCTGCAACAGATTATTTTTCGTTACATTTTTACCTTTATTTAAAAAATTTAACTAATTTCACAAAGGAATATTTTTCGAACCAACAAAAAAAAAATACCTATTTAATGCTGGATTTCCATTGGGCATTAAATGTCAAAAATGATAAATGGCAAAGTCGGGCATTAAAAAATGATCGTGTCATTACATTAAAAAAAATAGTCATTAAGTTCATTTCCTCATGGCTTTTTTAAAATGGCATACATTTTTTGTCATTTCAATACCAAGTGGAAATTCGGCATAAACAATTCTCCGCTGGTAGACAAAATTTTATAGCTTATAGGTAATTAATGTTTACGGTTTAGTTCTTTTAAAATAATTCAGAAAATTTGGCGACTGATGGCTCCTTCCATATGCTTTATTGTCTAAAATTAAAATCTAAAGCAGGTATAACTCGATTTGTATATTTGTAGTGATTTGTACATTTTGGCAGTCACAGATTGGGTTTGTTTAGAATTTTGAGTTAAGCTCGATAAAATAATTTCCAATCAACGTATCCTGTAAGGGCCATTAACTTATTAATTTTAAACTATAGTTGAATCATTATTTAAACTTAACTGTAGATATTTCTATGGAACACTTTAAAAAAGATAAGCTAACGGCCCTTAATCTCAAATTTCAATTCCATTTTTCCGTTCATGTATGCATGTATGTATATATTTCCCCCTTCCTCGCGTTAGACGTCCATGCATTTTTTTAGTTTTTTTTCTCTTATTTCATCAACATGTTGTAAATTTATCGCGTGCCTGCGCACATAGCAATACCAGACATGGTAAAGCCAACAAAAAAAAAACATTTGATGATTACAAATTCTTATCAGAAGAAAAAGTTGTCATCACCGCAGAATTCTTCATCTTTGCACACGCGCCTTTAGCGATTTCCACTTATCCGGTTATTGAAGTGCACAGCCTTCTGCTAAAGGTGGCACATTTTCCCTCCGTTTTTTTTTTGCTGTATATAGCTACTGTTGCCGTTATGTTAGCTTGCCGTTGTTTGTAATATTAATTTTAGATGCATCTCAGGTGGAAAATTCATTTATTTGCTACATTGCTATTGCCACTGCTGCTACTACTGTATGCATACCACAACTAATTCTTCTACATATATTTATAGGCAACTACATACATACATACAAAATTAAAGAATTTCTCGTTTAACGCGAGTGCACATACATATGTATATCCGCTCCTGCATAGTCAATCCCTACAGAAAAAATTTTCAATTGATGAATTTGAATTTTTTTTATCGATATCTTATGTCCATAAGTAGTTATTTATAAGTTAGCTGCCACCAAGTGCTGGGGTATCCAGGCCTGACTGTTTTCCTGCCATCACGCCACAGAAGTAGTTAGCTTTTTTCAAATAAAATACACAGTAAATAGTTTGCCCTGGTGTTCGCGTTAGATTTAAGCTAATATCACTTCCTGCGGGGATGTTCCAAAAATCGCATACACATGTTCATACTTGCTCACGCGTGCTTGTTATACATACAAAAACATGTATATACATATATGTAAAAGTGTGTATACATTTTTCATTTACTTTGTATGACATTTAATTAACTGGAAGTTTGCTATTTTTAATTGTCCAACACCAAAACACAGTTATAAACAGTGCACGTGTCACACTCTAAACAGTAATAATTTCGATAAAGTAAAAGCAGTAGAAGATTAGTGGTGGTAGTAGTAGTAGTAGTAGTAGTAGTAGTAGTAGTAGTAGTAGTAGTAGTAGTAGTAGTATTTGTAGGAAGAAGTATTAAATCCGATAATAGCCTAGAAATGCAATGGAGAGTCAGCCTTGCCAACAAGTGCTACGTTTGACTGAGTAAGCGATTTAGAAGTAAAGTCCACTTTTATCGCACTCATCATGCCCGTGAAGGTAGTAGAGAAAGGTTTTTCGGAAGATTTACTGGTCTTTGCGCGTTTGGAAATGGCCAATACCGCAGACGATTGAAAGATGAGCTATATATTTCGTTCCTTTTAAGAACGTTTCATCTAATTTGAAAAAGTTTAATTTAATTTTAAAATGAAGTTAAATTGAATATGAAAAAAAATCATTTTGAATTTGAAAATGGTTTTATTTAAACTGAAAATGCTATATATATACATACATATAAGCACTTAATAGTAATATTACCCGACTACTGTTTACCTCTTTCCCACCCATTGCTGCAGTCTCACTTGTGCATTCGTCATCTGGCTGAATTTCGTATGTTTTTTTTTTTTTTGATACTGTTACAAACACACACATGTACACTGTATATAAGTATGCATATTACGCAGTGTACCCCTTGTATGTATGTAACTATATAGATTTAATTCGAGTTCATTCTTGTCTAATTGCAATTAATTTTGTTTCTATTGCCATTGAAGTTTGTCAGTTTTATTGTCGTAAATTCCATTTGAATTGCTGCATTAAATGTTTTGAAAGCCTTCGTGATCTAAATTAATTCATCAATTGTTTACTTTGCCATTACATTAAATGAGTGCTGTATTTACGTACTTACATAGCAATTTATTCTAATGTGCGAGTAACTCCCACTTTGTCTAAATGATGTCTGCTAGAATTCATTAATGAACATATGTATGTATGTATGTATAGTAGCTGAACGAAAAATTATTATTTAGCAACAAATCACAGGAAAACATTTGTGTGTACGTAGGTGTTTCTATAAAAATGATAAATTGGAGCAGTAGAGTGATTTACAGATTTACGATGAAAATATATATGTACATACAAAGATTACATTAAAGTAACTTAGGGCCGTTAACTTATCTTATTTAAAGTCTAGCTAAATCATTAGTTAAACTTAAGTTAATAGATCCTTCATATCGCCAGGGGTAATGCACTAATGATAAATAAAATAATTGTGAATCATACTTAGGTTATAGCTCTTATTCATTGATCAATCAATCAGCTAGGTTACGATATACTTGGTCAAATAGATTCTCTGTGGCTATCTTGAATAAGAAAAGGGGTTTGATAAAGTTAAAGTGTGCTAAGGCAGGCTAGTGATAAATATGATTTTCTACGACGGAGATTGTTGGCTGGCAGAACCATTCCACGAGCATAAGTACCCTCACATTAGACAGTGATTGTTAATAATTCTGATCTTGGGTACAATAATTCGATCATACTTTATTTGCCTGCCTGACACAATTCGCCGGATTTCGACCATCCTGAATGTTGATATCGATGCTAGACATTGTCGTCGCTCATACGCCTTGGCGCACAGTGCGGCCGACCGATTGATTTGAAATTTTGTATTAGGGGGGTTTTCGGGGTCGCATTCACGTATCCACTGTCAGAATTACAAAATTCAAAATGGCAGATCCAGTATGGCTTCTGGTAAATTTCAAGCTTTCTAATTAGATTTTTTAAAAAACGATGATGATGAAAAAGCCGTATCTACACTCGGAAAAAACATTCCTTGATGCCATGAAAAAAGTATATTATTCTAAGAAAATATTACCTTGAAATGTCTCCAAAGACATGGTTGCCTTAATATGAGTAAACGATTTGACTCAGTTTAAGGAAAACACAATTCCTTAGTTTTCAATATTATTTTCTTACTTCTTAGGAAAAATTAACTTGCTGTAATAAGTATGGGAATAAGTATGTCATTTTGCTCGCGCCGCTCAAACAGTTCCAATGGCCGGCAGAGCAAAGCTCTGAAGTGCCAGTCGATAGATGTAAGGTTCGAGTTCCAGAGCAGGATTTTTTAAATATGTTTTATTGTTATTTTTACGTAATTGTATTTAAAAAAAATATCTCATTTATTTTTTATGGTATTTGAGTATTTAGAATTTTCCATATATGAAATTATTTTACGATTTGTAATTTATATTTGAATTGAAATAATTTACTTTCCTTACTCGAACTACCTCCAACCGGTCTCGAACCTGCGATCTCTCAGGCTCCCTAATTCTTTTTTTAAAGGAAAGGTGTTACCTCGCAGGTGGTCCCATTCTAATTTGGTTTAAATCCGATAATTGCATCATGAAGAGATTAACGATAATCTAAATTTTTATATGAGAAATGAAGTCGGTTTTGTTTTTTGCTTAAAAATTACTCGTTTTTTTACCATTTCCACTATGTCGCATTCTTTACCTATCATTTTTCTATTAATCTTCCTCCCGACCACAAAGCAGTATCCACTAAGTATACAAAGTGAAGTGGAATTGAGTGGGGTTCAAGTGTTTACTCAGAATGAATCTACAATAACAACGTTAAATGACGTTGCAAAAAAGTTAGCCTTAAGCAAAAATGAAGAAAGCAAAAAAAAAAAAACACCCACACGCTACAGCAAGTGCCAACACAGGGAAAAGTAATGAAAATATTTGTAGTCAACAGAAAAGTAAAAGAAATTATTATATATTCTTATATACTTATATTTATATATGTATGTACCTATATATATAAAAAATGCACGACTGAACAGCAAAAAGGACATCTTGCGGCGATAAACCTGCTACTTTCCTAAGAGGGTGTGCGTATCAAAAGCATCACAAAGCAGAAGCAGTGAGATAAATGATAAGCACACTAACAAAAACGAGAATTATTTTGTGTGGAAAGCTCAAGCACGCTTTGAGTCCGAAGCGCAGCAAGTAAGTCTGTCAAAAGCAACAGTTTCGCTTGCGGTGAATTCGTTCGCAAAGTCGCTGCACCTGTTTGCAAGTAAACAAACATATGGAATGACTTTGGTGGGTGCGCGTATATGACTGGTTGTGAGGGAGCGTGATTAGTTGCTTGTGGCTGCTCAACTGCATTAGCATTGTGGCTTCTTAGTAATGTCCATCCACCAGTTAAGTGAAAGCCATAATGCGTGACGGAGTCTTAAGTAGAAGGTTAAGTACTTGTGTGAGCTACAGCGCGCGTTTGTAGAGACGCTTGAGTATAGGGATGCGTAATTGAATATGTTATTATTTATGAACATATACTTATAATACCTAGCGGATTTGGAGCTTGGTTCAACGCTGAGCTTTGATAGCTATGTCTTGGTTTTCCCCAGCTTTTTTAATATAATTGTTTAAAAGGGCTGGATAGAAAAAAAGAAAATTAATAAAAAGACGAATATTAATAATATAAAAATTGACATATTTAAAGAAACATTAGTCGGGGTCAGTGCTAAACTATAATAAATTATCGGTAATAATACAAATATAAATGGATACTAAGAAATATCGATGAATATATAGTTATCGATTTTAAAATATATATCGATATCAACTAATATACCGATAACAATTTCAGCCCCTGTTTTAATT
This sequence comes from Rhagoletis zephyria, assembly GCF_001687245.7. Lineage (NCBI taxonomy): Eukaryota > Metazoa > Arthropoda > Insecta > Diptera > Tephritidae > Rhagoletis > Rhagoletis zephyria. Next base: position 6,400 of record NW_016171190.1, read on the forward strand.
TTCCTTTTAGCGTTCGTAAAAAGAAAGAATTTTCAGTGAAACAAATTTCCGCTTTTCCGTTTAAAATTAAACCACTAAATTAAGAAAACTTGAGGTGATTTGGGATGAGTTGAGGTGAAATAACATAAGTTCGGGGGAGTTGAGTTGAAGTGACGCACAATGGGAGAAAAGCTGACCATATAGTATAGTAAAAATTAACTTAGAGGTTTGAAATTTAGAACACATGCTTCTTTAGTGAATATTAGTATAAATAATTAAGTGCTTTAACCACTATTTTAAAAACAACTTGCCTGAAGCACAATTTTAGAGCCAATGAGAAAAGGAGCACAAACTTTAGTAAGAATAAAAAGTTCAAACTGGTCTGGTGAAGAAGACACAAATAAAGGTGCCTTATACTTTTCATACACTACGCAACGGACTTTCCTCTTGAAAAATTACCATGTTTTGTAACAATCGGACCACTTAGATTTTTGAAATATTGCCCAGCTTTTCCGTCATTTCTCCCGTCATCTTGCGTTAAGATGAAATGAGGTGAGTTGGGGTGAGTTGAGGTGAACTGAGAGAACTTAATTTGAGGTGAGATGAGGCGAATCGAGGAGATTTCAGGTGAGTTGAGGTGAAATAGGTTGAACAACATAAAATAACATATCACAACATAACAAAGTATAACATTGCATAACATAATAAGTAAGTATAACATGACATAACATAACAGAGCATACCATAGCATAGCATAATATAACATAACACAACATAAACTAACATAGCATACCATATCTTACATAACATATCTCACTCGTCATTTTATCTTTTTCTTTTTTACCTTGATCCATCCAAAGGAAGTGATTTCAAGCAATAATTATCACTGAGGCTTTGCTTTGACATGTCGATAATTGAATCGTAATGTTAAATCAAACAGGTGACTAGACTTCTGCTGGAAAGCTCCTTCTTCCCCACGGTTAGTTATATATTTATCAGATGCTCACGAGCGGCATACCCGAATAATATTTATGATGCTGCTCTGCACGATATACTTAGCTAAAAGTATTGTTCATAAGGAAGTCTGAAATTATATAAAAATAAAATAGTTTGTCTCCTTTAATTGATGTTGAGCTGGGTTAACGCAAATTTTACCCCTGCCGGGAGCAAGGATGTTTACACATTAAAAAATTTGTTCGATATCGACCCTTATATATTAGCCAATTTGCTTAGTTTTCAATTAATTTTTGTCCGTTTTAAAATTTTATAGCTTGAATTGTTTACATAATATATACCCCATTTTAACTCTATCCCTTTGAATTTATTTATGCACACACTTTCATGGGCACATAAACCCAACCATCCACAATGGCTGTTCGCTTCGCTGTTTATGCGCACATAAATCCACAAATATTCGCCATTCGCTGCCAGCAACTCAGCACAACAGGTGCGCGTCTACGTGCATTACACTGGTGGCTACTTGCTTCTCGAATGGCACATAGTGAAGAGTTTTGCGGCTTAAAACTATGTAAAAAAATTCAATGTATTTTGCGAGAATTCAGGAAAGTTTCTACGAGTTTGCTGTGGTCGTACAATTTTATATTGCTTTTCGCCTTTTGTTGCCAAGCAATGTGTTTCTACTAGCGGTTGGTAGTTATTAAATTAAATGTGGTTACATTCTTACCGCGTTCTATTAAGGCAGAATATAAAAAAGTAGATAGTTAATTGAAAAATATTTTTATCACCAACGAGATTTTTTTAGCAGTGTTTATGCTAGTGATGATTTTTACTGGCATAATGAGAGTAAATTCATGTACTTATTCGTAAAAAATTTTAATGAATGCCATACGAATGTAAAGCGTTACTAGAAATAACTGCTAAATTTTAAGCGAAAAATTCAGAAAACATTCTTTTTTTTTAACAAAAATGGAAAAAAATGTTTGTCTTACTTTTCTTGTTGCAAAACGACCTTGGGCAAATTTTTTTCTATACATGCAAATATTATTTACTGCGAAAACTTGCCGAAACAATATTAGTTGCTATTAAATTATTGTGGTCCTAAATTTACGGTGTTCCTCGCAAAAATATTTTGGTCAGCGTAGCTGAAGTTGGATCTACGAGGGTTATTTTTTTGTGAAAAAATTACATCGACGTCGACATCGACAACCTTAATAGGGCCGATTTTTGTTATGCATAGTTAGCTACAGCATTCATATTGGGTCCTATGAAAAGTTTTCACTAATTTTTGTGTACATTTTTAAACAAAAGTTTCATTTTAAGAATCAATTTAAGTCGTTGTCCATTATTTTCTATGGCCTTTTGTAATTTTATGGATAGCTTTATAGTTTGATCCGCTTAGAAGAGAGTTTTGCACACACCGAAGCAGATGGAAGTCAGACGATGCAATGTCTGGGCTATGCGGTGGCTGCCTTAAAATTTTCCAACCAAATTCAGTTAAATTTATTCCGAGTCATCAAAGATTTGTGTGGCCTGGCATGTTCAAATGACAGTTAAGCGGTTTTGCAGAATGACGATACGCGGTTCTGTACTTTAAACGACGATATGTATCCTTTTACCCTCATGATGATAGTAGATACAAAGAGAATCTACTCTTATATTGGAAAATTGGTAGCTAAATATTACAGGCAACCTCTAAATATCTGCGTTGATTATTGAAATAATTATTGCACTCTACAAAAAATTGTGTGTCAATTCATGTTAAAATGCACGAACGGTTAGAATCGACCATTTTCGATTTGGAAGGATTTTTGGTTTTAATTGTTATTTTATCATATAGCTATAACCAGGTTTTGCCGCAGGAAAAACAAAATTAATTTTGTTATGCAAAATTCTAAATTTGACAATTTCCGGGACTTAGCAAATTATTTTTTGAATATCTCAAGAACTATTATGGTTACCAAGGAAACATATATAACAAAAAAAAGTTGGAAAAATAAAAATGTAGATATCTTTGAAATAAAAAAAAATTTTAAGGGCAAAAATTTATACAAATTGTTGGTAGATTTTTTTTTCATATATACCCTCAACTGATCTAGAAAGATCCTGAAAGTTTCAAGAAGGTGTTTTTTAGATATGAATTGTTGAAATTTGAATTTTATTTTTTTTGCAACCTCTCACTGCCGGTTTAACCAGCAATTTAAGTGCAAAATTATTTTTTTCCTTCTGTTAATTGTCATAATAAATTGCTTTTGTAAAACTGGTGGTAAATACTTTTTATTCAATTTAAAATTATATTTAATATAGAGTTAGCAATAATTCTTCAAAAATTCATACATTAAAAAGCATCACTTTGAAAATTTTAGGTTTTTTTTAAGTGCAGTTAGAGGTATTGTATAAAAAAATTGAGAGAAAAAATTAATTAAATTTTTGCTTTAACGGTTTTTTGAATTACCGTATTCTTCAGAATTTTTTTTTTGTTTTTCGATTTTTTTTTATTCATTTATTTTATATAGCCACAAATATTTAGAATCGTTTTGCTAACTATAATAGTTTTCGAGATAAATAAACTTGCAACATACGGGAACTTTTTTATAGTTATGGTAAAAGAAAAGTTTTGACCAAAATTCATTAAAATCAAAAATGGTCGATTTCAACCATTGGTCGAGGTTTACCATGGATTGTTCCATATACATATGTTTGCTTTAAATAAATATTCAGCAAATGACCTTCTTGTTTTCAAATAAAAATCACTTTTAACCAACTTAATAAATTTCAATTGAATGACCATGTATACATATATCTATGAACACAAAAACCATAAAGTTTTATTGAACCAAAATTCCACCTTCGAATTTATTGATTTCGTTTCATTTGCAGCCGTGACAATAAATTTAAAATATAATAAACGTATTTTAAAGTGTTGCGTGGGAAAATGAACACGAGTTAAAAATTTATGCGTTTTGTGTAGTGAAAACGAGAAATAAGAAATTTGTCACGGACTAAAATAAATTTAATAATTAAAAGCGATGAAATTTTATTAAAAATGGGTTTCAATAGCAGACGGCGAAAATGAAGCAAAAAAATAAAAATTAAAAAATTATTGCAAGCTATAAGGGTCAATTTATGACGTGTGTAGATGGCATGGAATTTGTGCAGAAGTGTTAGAAAACATCCTAAGAGTATTACGTGAAATGTTTGCTTAAAAGCTCAGTTAGTCTAGACTTAACTTAATTTAACTTACAGCAAGAAATCATTAATGATTAATCAACACGTCAACTTAAGCCAAAAGCGGAAATAATTTGTTTTTGTATTTTCTTCTATAGCTGTTTGGCAGTTTGCCGCCTAAAATGTCACATAAAAAAAAACTCATGCAAAAAAATATGGCAAGCCTGATTCTCTCAACGCTCCCAATTTCCGTAGGGCCGTAACTTAAGAATCTAAAATTAACAGGTTCTTAAGTTGCTTACGGTAAGTTAAGTCTTAACTAACCGTCAACACAGTTTCTCATTAAGTTAAGTTAAGTTAAGTTACGGAAATTAAGTCTAGACCAACTGAGTTTTGAGGTGTGGCCGCTGCTGCCAGCCATTTACTCTTTCGCCAAACACAAATCATAAATTTTGCAAAGCAGCTAAATTGAAAATGAAAATTTCTGAAGTGTAATGGAATAAACAACAACGACGGCGAAATGGCAAACTGCTGGATACACAACGAGTAAACCAAAACTAATAACAAAGCAGCGGAGCCCAAAAAAAAAGACGAAGAGAAAAAATAACTGCAAACTCAAGCTGATTGCTTATATTTACTTGCCATTTCATTTGAGTGTTTTACGTTTGAATATTTAGCAAGTGTGTTGTTGTTGTTGTTGTCGTCGATTGTTGGCTGGAAAGTGAGCGTAGTACCATAGAAATAAAGGATACAAAACCACTGACACCACCACAGCCACAGTCAAGGTGGTAGCATCAACTGTAAATGGGGCGTTCCATACCAAAACGGATGGAGTTCACACTTCATGCGTTTGATTTGTTTAAAATTTTTAGGGTTGATGCGTGACCATAAATAATAAATAAATATGAAATTTTAGCTTGATTAATACATTTTTAAAAACTTTACAGCCCAAAAACAGAAACAAATCGATTTAATAGTTTTCCAAAAATCTCGAGAACGGGGCGAGGAAAAATTTTGAAAAAAATCACACATACACACATCAAAATCCTCTATGAACAGAAATATTTTAAAAACTTTTTTGCTTGAAAAATTTTTCACATACAAATTTATTGATAAAAAAAATTAGAATATTTAAGTGCGGGGTGCACTCTACAATAATTTGAGTTATGAATTCTTTTTTACACCGAAGTTGAGTAAAATGGGTACATTACAAATTTAAAAAATTTTGAATTTTTTTGGAACTTTTTGAGTATGCAGTCTTATAGTTCATTAATGAAGTGCAAGTTTTAAGCTACTGCCGAATTGCGTTAATTTTTAATATTTTTTATGCTGACGGCACTTTTTTTCTCATGGAAGAAAATGCGCAAAACCGTTTTTAAAGAAAATTAAACAGAAATTAACGCCAGTTTTGCAATCGCTAAAATTTGCACTATATTATACTAGAATTCAATGGGCTACAAAACTGCCTACTAAAAAAAATTCTAAAAAAACTTAAAAAAAATTGTAAATTTGTAATGTACTCATTTTACTCAACTTCGGTGTAAAAAAATGCATAACTCAAATTATTGTAGAGTGCACCCCATAATACTACACTTAAATATTGCGCCTCAGGGCTACCATTGCGATTTTATAAATTTTTGTTTTGAGATGGTATATTTTCAAAAACTATTTTTTTTTATCAAAAAATTTATGTGAAAGTTTTTCAAGAAAAAAAATTTTTTCAATATTTATTTTCATATGTGTATGTGTGTCTTTTCAAATTTGTTCTTCGTCCCGTTTTCGAGATATTTGGAAAACTATTAAACCGATTTGTTTTTGTGCTTTTAAGTTTTTAAAAATGTATTAATCAAGCTCAATTTTCATATTTATTTATTATTTATGTTTATGCGTCAAGCATAAAAATTTTAAACATATCAAACACATGAAGTGTGAACCCCGTCCGTTTTGGTATGGAACGCCCCACATACATACTTAGCATCATCAGCATTTTAGCCACGGCGGCACATTTTGGCCAAAGCGGATATTACGCAGAAATAATTTCCTTTATTTGCAACTATTTGTGTGATGCAGTGGTTACTTAGTTTCTTACCCACATTTTGAGCATTCCATCTTCAGTTTAAAACCATTTAAGTAATTTTTTGTATTCATTTTCTCATTGCTGCTTTTATTTTCCATCTAGTAAATTGGAATTTCTTGCAACTAAAATTGCAATACAATCACAGCAATTCATGCAGCTTCAAGCTATAGCCGCCAGAGTTGCAATTCTTTTGTACTGCAAAATTTTTCCTACTTTTTCCTCCGATTTTAAGTATTTTCCCTTATCCATAGTTGCATCCCGCCTGCCACGGCAAAATACGCAAAATCAACAGCTCAGCATCAACCAATTCTGAACGCGACGTTAGTCGTACAAATTGAAAACTTAAAATGTCTGGCATGTTTACTTAACCTTTTGCAATGCCCCAGGTTTTTTCGCTTCACACTCACTTCTCATTGCCGCTGCCCAAATGCTTGTCGAGGGGTTGGTATGCAGAAAAGAATTGATTTTATGATTTTACGCTACACTGCATAATCCCAGTTAAGTGAACTTAATCGTTGCTTCAGTCGACAGCTGCTGGCTGTCGTGCAACATACTTTCAGTGTGACAGCAGCGCGTCCATTTGAAAGTCCAAGGGTCTGAACAGCTGCGCCAGTCTAGCAAAGTGGGTGCGCGCGGTGAAGCGTAAGCAAACCCAGTAAATAGGGAAGTCAAATGAATGAACCTGTGGCTTTCATTTACTGGCGGAGACTGGCAGTTTTTAATATTACAAATATGAATATGTATAGCATTATTATTCGTACGTTTGTGTGTATGCATTCTCACTTGTTGCGCAATATTTATTATTAAATAGTTAGTGAGGAAAGTGGTTTCGTCCTTCCCTCCTATGTTGCTTCTCTGCTTGAGGGTTTATTAGATTTTCTCACCCCACCTTGGTCGAGTGAAGTTACGAGAGATTCGTTGCTGTACATGCACTTGTCAAGGATGTTCTTCGTCCAGCACGCCATCTGTTTCGTCAGTCAATAGCGTTCAGAAGTCTCAAGTAGAATTCTGGAAATAACTACGCTAAATTTCCCTAAAAATTAGGTTAGTTTAAGGGGGGCAGTTCAACTTAGAAAAATTAAGATATTATCCTTTGTGATACCACATTTTGAACCGCACCCACTAGTTAATCGATAAATGGTCTTGAGCCGATTACTCAAATACGAATTAGGCTAATCTCAGTGGCCCAGAGCTTCTCAGGCATAGTAAGGATATGCGAGCGAAAGTATTTAAACCTTCGCCAACGTTGAGCTGGCCTGAGGGTCATCTATCTAGGAGTGCACCACAGGCAATAAACCTTTCCTAGCCAATTCGTCAGCCACACACTTCTCCGTAATGTCACTGTGACCAGGTACCCAAATGAGCCTCACACAGAAGTATTCCGACGCAACTGAAAGAGAGAGTAGAGAATTCTTAACTATGTAAAGTAGAGCGCGCTTCCAGCAAACTTAAGGGCAATGATAGTAGCTTGGCTATCACAACAAATGCTTGTCTCCCTAACATCGTCGCGCTCCTAAGCAGTTAATCTACTGCCTCCTTAATAACAACCACTTCTGCCTGAAATATACTACAGCAGTCCCGAAACCTGAACTTAGCGCAATAAAAATTAAATTAATGGCAAGCTCTCGATAGAACCCTGTCGTCCAATTTCAATCCATCCGTGAAGAAGTTCACTGATTTACTTTCCTCCCACTACAGAAGTTCCGCCCCAAATAATCTTTATTTTAGGGAAAGTGGACAGAGAAGAAGCTACTAGGGGCCACAATACTTCTTTTTTTCTCCATAAAAAAACTATGCTTTTTTCTTTGTTGCGTGTTAAAAAGATTGCTAGAGCTATAATACATATCGTCGCCTCAGAAAACGGATGACGAATGTGCAAAATCACGGATCATTTATGTATACATTTGTCTATATCTATCTCGATTCGTTTTGCCTGTTACAAACAACCGTTATGTGAACAAAGTTATAATACCCTTGTGCACAAGTGCGCTCGGGTATAAAAAGGATTACATTTGTATGGGAATTTGTCGTATGTGACGCATTTTCAGCACATACAACAAAAGGCATACCCAATCATTAATATTATGTAACATACGACAAAATGCGCACGAAATATCTCAAAAACTAATGGAGATATAAAAAAATGGATTGCAGAAATCGAAAGAGCATGTCCAACTTAGTAAATCTGCATCAAAATCCCAAAAT
>NW_016171191.1:0-5901 GCF_001687245.7 Rhagoletis zephyria
CTTATCAAGCAAGCTACCTGATATACAGGGCGTATAAGTAACCACAATTGTGATGTTGGAAAGTGAGGTACATACATACGTACAGTAAGTCATAAATGTTGAATTTAAAGATACTTTTTGGCACAAACTTTTGGCTAAATCGATTACATGAAAAATAACATTGATTACACTAGCCCAAATCTCTATGTGGCTTTTACTGCAGTACTGTTATTTTACAGCTGTTAAAGTCTTAACGTGCACATTAGTGTTAATTTCAAAGCAAATTTTCATATCTCGCCGAAATACATATTTTCTCCAGATCAGATTCAGAAAAAATCTATTAAATAAATAATACTGAAACTGTTAAGTCAATCATATTCCCCACAACACTGCACTGAAACTATTAGCCAATCTTTTGTGCCTATTAACAACAAACTAGAAAATTCAGGAATTTATGATTTATTTCACATAAATTTTTAACATACGCATTCGCATTACTATGCCGAAAATAAACTAAATGGACATGTATACTTACGGTGACCATTCGTACCGATTTTGGTGGGACAGTACCGATTTTGAGAAAACTGTCTCGCTGAATATTTTTTAACAGTCGGGACGTATGAGTGTCTCGATTTTTCATATCTGTACCGATTAAGTCCCGATTTTCAGTGTTTTCTTTATGCATTTATTAAGACTATCCCTGAACTCTGGCCTAAAAACAGTTTTTCATAGCCATTAACATAGCCAGCATCCTTATTAATAATATAATAAATGAAATTATAAAAAATTATACTAATACCCTCAAAAAAAGTGGATGTGAAAAACATAAGGTGTAGATAGTGGCGAAAATATAAAAAGGGAAGAGGCATTTTAGCGTTTATTCTTTTTTTTTTTTAAAGTGTGGCTCGTTATCTAACAAAGACCATGTAAGTCAGAATTGGAAACTTTGTACACATATTAACAGAATTCGACAAAGTTTCATAAAAATTTTTAGATCAATTAGTTTTGTAACCTATGCAACTCAAAGTGCAAATTTTATGTAGCTAGTACTTACTGTTGATATTTGGTAAGTTTTGTGGAAGGTGTTGATCATTTTCTCCATAAACAAATTTTTTCAACATACTGCGTATGGAAGAAAATGCGCGAACAAAAAATTGCCTCAAATCAACGCTAAGTCCAAGTTTTTCCAACTTGCAGTTTATTATATTAAAATTTAATGGGCCTCAAAACTGCATACTCAAAACATTTCTAGCAAATCTGATTGAAACGTTTGACATTGTGATGCACATTTATCCAAATTCGTTGAATTTTTATAAATGTTCTACAACTCTTAAAATTTGTACTTACATTTTAGATAGTAAGTTATATTTTCCTAAAAAATAATGAACACTTTTCAGTTTTTCCTCTTTGTTTTGTTTTAATAAAACAATATTAAGTATTTTTATTCTAAAAACAAAATTGTATGAAATCTGGTCACCGTATGCATGCTACACATTACAAAGTTATTGCCTTTGTATGAAAACCCACTTCATTGAATTTTGCGTTTAAAAATTCAAATCACGTTGCTTTACGCAAATAAATCGACATTTAAAATTAATTGCATCCAAGTTTGGCTGTGTCTTAAAATGCACTTGTGTACATAAGTGGTTACAAAACACAACAAGCCGCATTACACACGCCCTCACATCCCTAAATGGCAAGCCTTGTAATCAAAGTCGCATGCAATTGCATTCCGATAGAAGTCTTTGCAATTTACCAGCAAACAATTAAAACAAAATAAAATGCACTGAAGAATAAGTGCATAAATATATATAGGGAGAGAGGGAGAATCTGAGGAAACTTTAGACACGCAGGGCGTGCAGGCTGACAGGCGGGCTTGAAATATTTATATTGAGGCATAAAAAGTATTTCTAATAATTAAATTCAGAAAAAAATTCTAGGCACATATATTGGCATTTCAGAGCAATCAGCTTTTCCTTTGTTCTCTTAAATTCGCTTGAGGTATTAATCAATCTGCAAACGACAATCAGAACCTCTGGAGAACATTTGTGCTCAAATCAGCATGCCCCCTATAAGGGTAGATCAGTAGAAACAGCTTGAAACACGGTTGTAGAGATCATTGAGTAGTCCAGTTCGCAGAAGGACTAAGCGAATAGCGCCTTCCTTTATATCGAGGGAGTTATCATCAACGCCTTGCCTGAGGCAATCTCCCGAAATAAACTGACCATAGAGGTGGACATTTTCCGGTATCTTTATAGCATACTTTGGAACGGCACTGTTCCGGCAGGGCTTCCATTTAGAGAAAATTGAGAAGGTGTACCCCATAAGCAGGGTTGGGCACGCTGCACTAAATCGAGATTTTCGCTACCACTAGGGCTTCAGTGGTAGTACATTTCAAATTTCACTACCACTATATGGTTAGTGGTAGTGCATTTCAAATTTCACTCTCATTCTTTTGGTTGTTTCGGAATTTGTCACGTCATCAACGTTTTTCGATTTTAATTTTTGTAACTCAATTTTAATGCTTTCTTCTGTGACTAGTTAGATATACTTCTGTGCACTTGCACAATATTTCAAGGACCGAAATTAACAGTTTTTTTCAGAGTTAAATTTGGCTTAATATTTTTTAATCCGAAATAAATGTGCCTTCCGGATAATAGAGAAACAGCTTATCCAAATTAAACAAATTTGGTATCATATGAAAGAGGACTGAAATAGCTTTTAAACAGAAATATCGAATGAAGGTTACCACCCCTATTTATATTTTTTTATAACTTAATGCTAAAGAAATTCATGTAAATATATACCTGACCGAATATTTGTTCTATGGTAATTAATTAACATTTTTTATTGAAATAGTTTTCAATGTGTGGGTTTCCGCTTTTATACATTTCAGTTTTAAAGCTATTTAAGTCCTCTTTCATTGGACACCAAACTTGTTTAATTTGAATATGCGGTTTGTTTATTATCCGGAAAGTACAATGCATATCAAACAGGTAGTAGCATTAGAGCAAAAACAATATTTGCGTGTATTTTGTTGTTGCTTCTGGTATCTAAAGTGTCAAAAACTGTACTAATTATTTCTTCTAAATCAAAGCGCGCCATGTGAAATAAAAAAATATTAAAAAATTAAAATTGGTAAAAAAAATAAAAAATTTTGCAACTTTCTTTCTTAGTAAATTTGTTTGTTTCTCGAAGCATTGATCCATCCTTTGCAAGGCCCAGTAATCAGCGGTTGTGCTGCTGAGTTGGGCGGACGTTCCAAAAGCTGTTATTCAACCGCTTGTTTTCTATGGAGAAAGGTTTCACATGCAAATCGATTTTAACAATTTAGAATTTCTGTGATAAATTTTTTTAAAAATTTTACATTTTCGAGACCAAATAATTTGAAAAAATAAAAGTAAAAATCAAATCAGCTGCTCTACTGATACTACCCGTTCAATGTGCCTTGGGTAAGTACTTCTATTTCGGAATAGAAAATATTTGGCCAAGTTTAACTCATAAAAGAAATAACTGTAATTTTCGGTCCCTTCAATATTCGCATTCGCAAAAGAACCGCAATGATTNAGCAATGATTTTTGCGAATGCGAAAGCGAATGCGAATGTTTAACTTAATACATAGATATGTATAAACAAATGAAATTAAGAAAGCAGCTTCTTGAAAATATAGCAAAAATTTTTGGTTGTAGACTTTTATGCGTTGTAAATTTCATGGAACCTTCACCACCTACATCCCATTATGGTGGACAGGGGTGAGTGTAGTGTCTGGAACCATGGCTTTGTGAGATTACTGGCAGATGTATCGAAGTTGGATCGAAAGGAGGTGTCTGCTGTGAGGAATCGTCCACCAACTCCAACTGCTTCTGGACAGATCGGCGTTTAGTCAGCTCCGTCGTGCGCTGGGTGAAAACTTTGAAATGCAGGGGAGTTATGTTCTTCTTAAAACTCAAGAAGCCACATATCACGTTACTAGTGGGAGATATTTCCTTTGAAGTGCTTTCATTTGAATCCTCTATCTCTTTTAATGTTACAAAGTACAGCTTATTTACTAGTCTAAGTGTGACTCTACCCATAGAGACAGCCATACTAATCTAGCCTACCATCAAACAGTGCGACTATCAAAGCACAAAACAATCGAAAAGTGGCAAATGTGACTGGCAGATGTTTTCATGGATTTTCAAAGCATGTGACTGGCAGATGTTTTCATGGATTTTCAAAGCCAACAGCTAATCTCGCATTTTAGATAACCTGCAATTTACATACATTTAGTATGTATGTACATATGTATATCTACTGCTAATGTTACTGGCTATGTAATTTTAAACAAAAAACGTTCATACGACTACCGCTCTGCAATTAAATACACAGAAAAAAAGTAACAACAACTATAAAAATGCATCGCTAGCCCATTATCGCCAGTAACACCCTCACAATCACTGTCATCATCATTAACAGCAGCAGCAACGACAACAGCAAGATCTACTACATATTTACGACAATTACTATTATTTACAAACTCTACAACAAACTACGATTATTTACTAGGTTTTGTCGCGTTGACACATTCGTTGATTTTGTGGCACAGCAGCCTTCACGCGCGCGATGTTGTTATACCGAATGTGGTTTACGGCAATTATGGTGAAAACAAGTCAAACACGCACATGTGTATGGATGTGGTATTTTTATACAAATACATATGCATATGCTCGCGATTTTGTTTATTTGTTATTTTTTCTTTTTTTAATCTTCTCTGAATTTAATTTTTCTTTTATTTTGCTTCTTGTAAGTATTTATTTTCGTATCTAAATAAAGCTTTTTGTAATGCGGCTGGTTTATTACAACCCGGTAGTACACAAGTAGTAATAGTGCGAGTAAGTGTTCATGTTGTTACTGTTATTGTTGATGGCGGTGACGTTGTATAGCCAGTTTGTGGTTGTATTACCTTAATTGTGCTGTCGCTTTAATGCGTGTGACAATTTTCCATAGACTTCACATAATTATAGGTATATTTGAACTACTTAAGAAATATGTTCTTATATACATAAACACATATGAATGCGTATACATATGTAAATACGAGTATGAAAAGTTGTTATTGTGTTTTCCATATTTTTGAAAAGAAAATAAAAAATTAATAAAAAATAAGAAGTTGGAAAATGCACTTTCATTTGTATGTTAGTGATTTCTTTGCTTTGACGCACATATTCCCAGTGGGAAAAGTTGTAATGCATTACAAGCGTGATAAATAATGTAAAGTATTTCTAATGAGTTCTAGATTATATTTCTGTTTAATAAGCAATCAGACCACTTTTCCTAGAACATCGACGTGGGAAAAATAATACATTTTCGAATGTGAAAACGGCTGTTTTACCGATTATTTTTTCGATTACTATACATTACTTTTTGACACTGGGTTCATGCTGGTAGTAGGTGGCATAGATTGCTCTGAAATATATGAACTCACCATGTGCGCATTCGATTTTACTCGTTTTAGCTTTACACATGCACCAAATTTATTCGAAATTTTTACATCATTCGAAATCGACAAAAAGATGGCGTGTGTCGATCCCATACGCTCTGGTCTTTTCTAATTTTTGCATACGGCAAATACCTGGTCACACTGATAAGGCCCAATTACTACATAGACCTTTCACAAGATATGCTCGAAAGCACCTAAATATAGTTGTTTATACGCGGCAATGTTTGAATTTGATATTCCGCGAAACTGATATGGCTTTGTAAAATGCCGTTGTGCACCAACACCAGCTCCATCAGAGTTGGGAAGAGCCATTTACTAACAAACCGGGTTTCAGACAGGGCGACTGCTTTACGTGTGATTTCTTTTATCATGCTCAGAAGGCTGATCCAGCCTTAGTTGGCGCGTATGGTCGGGTTCGCCAATCTTGTAAACTGGGCGGAGCA
>NW_016171191.1:5926-14781 GCF_001687245.7 Rhagoletis zephyria
TACCATCAAACAGTGCGACTATCAAAGCACAAAACAATCGAAAAGTGGCAAATGTGACTGGCAGATGTTTTCATGGATTTTCAAAGCCAACAGCTAATCTCGCATTTTAGATAACCTGCAATTTACATACATTTAGTATGTATGTACATATGTATATCTACTGCTAATGTTACTGGCTATGTAATTTTAAACAAAAAACGTTCATACGACTACCGCTCTGCAATTAAATACACAGAAAAAAAGTAACAACAACTATAAAAATGCATCGCTAGCCCATTATCGCCAGTAACACCCTCACAATCACTGTCATCATCATTAACAGCAGCAGCAACGACAACAGCAAGATCTACTACATATTTACGACAATTACTATTATTTACAAACTCTACAACAAACTACGATTATTTACTAGGTTTTGTCGCGTTGACACATTCGTTGATTTTGTGGCACAGCAGCCTTCACGCGCGCGATGTTGTTATACCGAATGTGGTTTACGGCAATTATGGTGAAAACAACTCAAACACGCACATGTGTATGGATGTGGTATTTTTATACAAATACATATGCATGTGCTCGCGATTTTGTTTATTTGTTATTTTTTCTTTTTTTAATCTTCTCTGAATTTAATTTTTCTTTTATTTTGCTTCTTGTAAGTATTTATTTTCGTATCTAAATAAAGCTTTTTGTAATGCGGCTGGTTTATTACAACCCGGTAGTACACAAGTAGTAATAGTGCGAGTAAGTGTTCATGTTGTTACTGTTATTGTTGATGGCGGTGACGTTGTATAGCCAGTTTGTGGTTGTATTACCTTAATTGTGCTGTCGCTTTAATGCGTGTGACAATTTTCCATAGACTTCACATAATTATAGGTATATTTGAACTACTTAAGAAATATGTTCTTATATACATAAACACATTTGAATGCGTATACATATGTAAATACGAGTACGAAAAGTTGTTATTGTGTTTTCCATATTTTTGAAAAGAAAATAAAAAATAAATAAAAAATAAGAAGTTGGAAAATGCACTTTCATTTGTATGTTAGTGATTTCTTTGCTTTGACGCACATATTCCCAGTGGGAAAAGTGGTAATGCATTACAAGCGTGATAAATAATGTAAAGTATTTCTAATGAGTTCTAGATTATATTTCTGTTTAATAAGCAATCAGACCACTTTTCCTAGAACATCGACGTGGGAAAAATAATACATTTTCGAATGTGAAAACGGCTGTTTTACCGATTATTTTTTCGATTACTATACATTACTTTTTGACACTGGGTTCATGCTGGTAGTAGGTGGCATAGATTGCTCTGAAATATATGAACTCACCTGATGCGCATTCGATTTTACTCGTTTTAGCTTTACACATGCGCCAAATTTATTCGAAATTTTTACATCATTTGCATACGGCAAATACCTGGCCACACTGATAAGGCCCAATTACTACATAGACCTTTCACAAGATATGCTCGAAAGCACCTAAATATAGTTGTTTATACGCGGCAATGTTTGAATTTGATATTCCGCGAAACTGATATGGCTTTGTAAAATGCCGTTGTGCACCAACACCAGCTCCATCAGAGTTGGGAAGAGCCATTTACTAACAAACCGGGTTTCAGACAGGGCGACTGCTTTACGTGTGATTTCTTTTATCATGCTCAGAAGGCTGATCCAGCCTTAGTTGGCGCGTATGGTCGGGTTCGCCAATCTTGTAAACTGGGCGGAGCACTTAAATTTCAAAAATTCTGCGCATTCATATCAGACATAAACTCCATAGAATGCCATCCATATGTATATAAACTTCATAGTTTGCTACGATGTGAACTAAGCTAAGCCAAGCTAATCGAAGAAAATCGTAAACATAGGCTCGAAACTGTGAGCGTTATTAGCATTTGTCTGCAACTGTTATAGGAGAAGGACATCGCATATCAGTTAACCGTTGACCTGTATTGCATCAGCTAACCCAATGTGATACCATGTCGAGGACTGGAGGATGGCATCAGGGTTTATCAAGTATGCTATTGTGAACCTATCACCTTAAGGAGATGGAATGTACCCTTTTGCACGTTAGCCCTTACCCTTCCAAGATTTTTATATCTATTCTAGTCATGCTTAAAGAGCTCTTCAGTATGATAATTTTAATTTCATTAAATCCTTTTCTCTAAGAGTATGGGACTTATTTCATATATGCAATATGAAAGTTGTAGTTTGATCGAGGGGTGTCATACCCTCTTCTCTAATAACCTCCAATTCTCGCCATGAGTATGGTACTGATTTCATATATACGTTCATACAAAGCCCCATACTCTACTGGAAATACTTCCAGAGATATGTATGCTAATTTTGTATAAACAGTTTTTAGCATCGGTTCAATAGTTCCAGAGATTACCCCGGGAATACAAACAGGCGTAATATTATTTCCATTTAGCGCCGTTTTCTCAAGCAAAGATTTAACCTACATCAAAAACGGAGGAAGGTTATCAATTAATTTCTTATAATTTTTTCGTGGCATACTACTGGATAACTTTAGGCTTTGTCAACAGTTTTCCATAATTCTTTTAATTCTTAATTTTTACATGAGCATTAAGACGGGTGTTTTTTGTTTAAAAATTAAATGTTTCAGAAGAATATTTGTGTTTAAAGGGCTATTTTCAGCTCCCAAGTTAAACGAAAAGTTCATAAATTAAGTGACGCACAAGAGAAGAAAGAGAAATTTTCTTCTATCAAAATTTCTTAAGTCAGATTGCAGCTCCCGAGAGAAAAAATGCCCGTATATTTATTTCTTCAAGAAAATTTACAGCAAGAGCAAAGTACTTTTTCAAGCTACAGAAGTAATGAAAAATATTTCTGGTGATTTTTCTTGAGAGCTGGATTCCAAGCTTAAAAGGCAGATAGAGCCTTTGGAGTGTTTTGAATTAGGCTTTTTCAACCGGTAAATTTTCTTCAAGTGAAACAGCTAACTCCTGTTAGAGACAGCTTTTTGGGGTAAAGGACATCTCTTCCACGGACATAATCAGAAATAAATTTCATGGGCCTTAATTCTAAGCGTGATATCCAGAACTTTCGAATGTATGTCATAAATATAAAATTTCATCGCCAGAGACGCTGAAGGCCTGAGAAACAAAGTCATTTACGATTTCAGTGCAAAGATATAAGATATATAATTTATCAATTTTCTTAATCTATATGATTTATTTATTTACTTGTTATTCCATAAAATTTTCAATCTTGGAAGAATTGTGACAGAATTCACATATGATTATGAACAAAGTTTTCCAGGATAGGGCTCGGGGCACCTTTCAAAATTTTTTCTCTTGCCGAAAGAAACTTTTCGTTTCTGAGTATACATTTAGAGAATGCTCATGCAATGTTCATACTTATATCCCTCTAGAAGTATATTGTACATATATTTACCAAACATTTGGTTAAGCAACCTAAGATCATTTCAAGTTTAAATAAGCTAAAAATTACTACAAGCTTCAATTGACATGGTAACAATATTTTTTTATGAAAATCATCAATATTTTTGCCAGTTGCAAAGGGATTCATGACGCATTTGACATCAGCCGGCTTATTTAACACCAAATTATCATGGAACTTATTTTTGAAATATGGGCAAATCTCCGGAGCTGTGTACCTTTAAACTAATTTTCTGAATGTAGTTTTACGTTTTGTAAAAAAGTTTAGCCATTTTGATAACAAATTTAACGAGTTATTGGAAGTTATTTATTTATTTATTTTATTGATGTCATTTAAATTTTTGTAAACAACCAAAGCCAATAAAATAACAATTTTGACGTGTCACTTTGGATATCTTTCATATTTTTTGAGTTTAAAAATTTCACCACAAAACGGAGACATTAAAAAATCTAGCAAATAGTAACTGATGTATTAGAAAATGTATTAAGCGTTAAGAAAAATATATGCTCCTCATTGGAAATAAACTGTTACAATTTGAAATCTGTCACTCGTAATTGTCAAAAAGGTAATATTTTAAATTCTTTTCCATTTTGCACTTTCAGCAATTAAGTACTTAATTATCTTTATATCATTCTACACATGTTAACTACATATTAAAGAATAAAATAAGACCCTTTACAGATATGTGCCTTTAAAAAGATAGAATAACAAATAATGTCTGGATATATCCTTGCGTGAATGGCTTAAAATGTCTCCCTTTTTTGATGACACGCTGACAGGGTAAAATATAACAGTTTGGAATCATGCGTTTTCGGTAGAAAATATTCTAAGTAGAGTCAGTTGAAAATGCTAAATATGTACATAAAAAATTTTGTTTAACGTGTGTACGTAAAGGTATTTCAGATCTCTGGGCAGGGCGATTAACGATATTTTAAATATTTACTCAAAACTGATACTTACAGTGGATCTTAAGAAAAAATTTGTTTTTCATAAATTGTTTCGAAAATTATGCGGGGCCCGCCCACTCGCTTATCTCGAAAACCACTTCACCAATCTGCCCCCAGTATGACCGTTAAACACCGTTAAAAAATTTTTAAATCGGACACTACGCTCTCTAGAAATATCGATAACATCGGGTTTTCGAAAATTATCGTTTTTTACTTATAACTCTTTAAGCATTTAAGGAAAATTCATCACACAAGAATTTATTGTTTCCTCAATGGATTGCAAACAAATTGTAGTGTAAATTATTTGTGTGCGTACAATTTAAAAGTTTACGTCTTTTTAACTTTGAATCGAATGGTTCCGGAGATTTTCCCATATGTATCTTCGATGAATCAAGTCTGCAAAAGTAAGGTATGAATTTTACTCTATGGACGAAAAATTGCTCGACGGTAGTAATTCATCGACATAACTTCCATGGAACTTGTGTCACAATTCCGTGGAAGTAAAGTTGAAACCCCCTTTAAGAACCATTTTTAATTTAACTTGCATAAAACTTTATTTAAAATGAACGTCGGTATTTGAAAAAATTTTCGATTGCTAAAATTGGATTAATATGTTGCGTATACGCCGTGTACACCATTCATGCAATATTCTGCTTAGTAGTACATATAAAGAATACATATTAAGAGCCAACTATAAGAGAAATAAAAATGTGAACTTCAAATATGCCAAATTTTATCGAAAACAATCAGGTATTTTATAAAACTGCACAAACTTGTGTATTTATACAAATACACCTACACAGATATACTGAATCAATCTCATTTGCAGACTAGCACTCCTAACACTCACATTCGACACCGGAAACATGCATCAGCAACAAAGTTGCCAAAGCGAAATTTATTACATTCGCATGCGGTAAAACGCAACTGGGGATGCTGCTATTTAACTAAATTTTTATTTTTTTTTTTAAATACACACTTATACTTTATTTATTTATTTTATTTTATTTTTTTATCGCGCACCACTCTTTCACAGGCACTTTTATTCTTGTTCTTGTGCATATATATGTATGTTTGTTTGTATGCTTCGATTTGCTTATAAAGCATTTTCCATTTCACTTTATTTGCAATGTCGCTAGTTTCATTTTGCCTGCAAACATCTCGTTGGCGGCCGCCGTGTTCACACACGCAACCAAAACAAAAATAAATAAATGCGTCTGCGTGTGGACGGACTACTCTACGATGGACGAGTACTTTGACTTTGCTTGCCACATTTTTAATTTGTAGCTATGTACGATTGTAGCCGATTTTCTCTGTGGTGAAGAGTGCGGGCAATTTGGTGATCTTTTCCACTCGCACAAATGAGGTAAATGCACCTGTGTGCGTTCGATTTTTTATTTATTTTTATTTTTTTGTATCATTTTTAAATAAGTCTTTTTGGCGCAACGCACAGTCAGCGGTAACCATCAGACGTCAAGAAGCTACACGGCAATCAGACAGACGTCTGCAACGCGCCGTATCAACCAAAGGAGCTCAGCTAATGACCGAAGCGCTGGTAAAAAAAAAAAATACGGCGGCTCATAAGGCACCATTCAGCTGGCAAGTGAATTGCAGTGCCAATGCTGCCATAGATTTTAGCAGCGAATTTTCTGTGAATTAATTTTTTTGGTGTTTTCTTTTTAATTTTTTATTCATTTTTTTATTTTGTATTCCATTTGGCATGGTGTTGATGTGAATTATTGAATTTGCACGCGTCATTATCCACTTCGTATACCTAGGTTTTGTATATTTTTACGCTTTTCTACCTTTTGCGCTTATTTTCTTTGTTTTTTTTTTCAACTCTTGCATGCCACGCTCTGTTTGACTTCAATTCGCCTCGCTGTCGTAGCTTGCGCGTCCGCCATTAAATTATGACAATTTTAATGTTTTCTTGTTTTTATTTTTTTAATTTCCCTGGTTCTTTATACATACATACATACATATGTACATATGCACATATCGGAGCTTGTAGGTGTGCTGCTATTTTCCGAAATTTCTCTGCTTCAAAATACTGCTTAAGAGGCTTATTTCGCGCACTTGTACTTTTAAGTGTATGTGTGCGCTTGCTGCTTTATTTTAACTTTTCCCGCTTCATGTAGTACCCCACTTTTCTTTGCTGTCGTCTGCTGATTTGGTGTTCAAAAATAAAGCCATGCGAATTGTTGCGGAGACGATGCGTCGCGACACTTTGCGTGTGTGTTGTCATTTCTTGACGCCGCCACTGATTTAATGAGTTTTTTGCGCAGCCACTATACATATGTAAATATATACATATGTATGTATGTACATAACTAAGATGCACAAGCCACGTGATTACACTATAAAGGTACATACCCTGCAGGTAAAGCTACCAGTTTGCGTTCCAGCCCAACTAGTTTCGTTGTATCCTTTTTCAATGTTAGCGACTGGTATTTTTAACATGGCGATATCCTACGAGATGTCAATTGTCTGGCTATGCGTTAGTAGAAATACTAATAGCATCATACCAGCTGATGAGATAGTCTGCAAATTCATCCCTCGTGAAAGGAATAAGTATGTCATTTTGCTTGTGCGCTCCAACAGTCCCAANCAACTAAGATGCACAAGCCACGCGATTACACTATAAAGGTACATAACCTGCAGGTAAAGCTACCAGTTTGCATTCCAGCCCAACTAGTTTACGTTGTATCCTTTTTCAATGTTAGCGCCTGGTATTTTTAACATGGCGATATCCTACGAGATGTCAATTGTCTGGCTATGCATTAGTAGAAATACTAATAGCTGATGAGATAGTCAGCAAACTCATCCCCCGTGAAAGGAATAAGTATGTCATTTTGCTTGTGCGCTCCAACAGTCCCAATGGCCGACATGCAATGCACTAGTGGGGTATTCCTGAGGTCCGAGGTTCAAGTCCTGGCGTATGGATTTTTTTCCTTTTTTTAATTTTGTTTCTTAGTGTAGGGTTTTTAATGTAATTTTTAAATGTAATAGTTTACATGTACGTATTTATGTATGCATGTTTTTTCTCCAATGAAACCTGTAATCTCAGAACCAGAACCGATAGTCTTCACGCGACGTTCCAACCAACATTTGTAAAAAAAGCAATTCAATAAATGCGTTTTATTTTTGGCTTAAGCAATTCAAACACAGATGTCTCTGAACTCTTAAGTTTTTCGAAATTGTCGAACTGGTAGGCCATCGCCTTAGCTCCTACTAGCTAATAAATTGGTAGTTTTACTGACTGGTTTGATTTCTCACTGCAGGGTATGTATGCATGTGTGTGCGTGTTTGTTTGCTTGTGCTTAGTCTGGCGTGTGNTTGCGTTTTATTTTTGGCTTAAGCAATTCAAACACAGATGTCTCTGAACTCTTGAGTTTTTCGAAATTGTCGAACTGGTAGGCCATCGCCTTAGCTCCTACTAGCTAATAAATTGGTAGTTTTACTGACTGGTTTGATTTCTCACTGCAGGGTATGTATGCATGTGTGTGCGTGTTTGTTTGCTTGTGCTTAGTCTGGCGTGTGCGACATTTTTACTTCCTAATGTTTTTCATCTGTTTGTTTTCCTAAGACATTTTGGATTTATGTTTGAGTTTTTCAAATTTTTCCATGCAAGCTGTGTTTTTTAGTCGTCAATTTAAGAATCTTTTACTCAATATGTCTCTTCTGGCTGTTATGACAACAAANGATGTGTGTGCGTGTTTGTTTGCTTGTGCTTAGTCTGGCGTGTGCGACATTTTTACTTCCTAATGTTTTTCATCTGTTTGTTTTCCTAAGACATCTTGGATTTATGTTTGAGTTTTTAAAATTTTTCCATGCAAGCTGTGTTTTTTAGTCGTCAGTTTAAGAATCTTTTACTCAATATGTCTCTTCTGGCTGTTATGACAACAAATAAACGAACAGCACTAAGAGCTCTTGACGGGACAAAGAGTGAATTGAATCGGTTAATTACCAAAGGGATTAAGTCAGCAATTTTTCGATTTGGCAAGTTTGGTGCAGTTCAACAACGCTCCTCTAAACGAATCGAACTGCATAAAAATTTTCTTCTTCGTCTCTGCAGATATGGCAAAAATCGTTAGCTGGGTATCCCAACCTCTTTCCATGTGTGCCGATTAGTAGCCCGAGTGTCCGCTAATTACGCCGACTACTTATCTTAAGGAAGAGCGCTTAAACCGAGTGGGAGCTATGGATCGCTTTAAAAAATTGTTGGCCAAATTTGGCAGGTGGTTTCCATGGTTCAAATTTAATCGAAGTAAACACATATAGGGTAATAAGATATAATATAAAATTAGATAAATTATAACGATAATATATAAAGTTATAACCGCAATGATCTTTGGCGGAATTGTGACTAGGAGAGATGTTTTTAACTGTTTCAGTGCCATTACTTATTTCAACTGGAATTATTTCTTTTCCTGCACTCATAGTTTCGCATAGTTTCGTAATTTTTGCTGGCCGATATAACAACAAA
>NW_016171192.1:0-14779 GCF_001687245.7 Rhagoletis zephyria
CGATGTCAGAGAGCCAGCAAGCAAAAAGCCTTGTCAGAAATATATTCGTGTGTAGTTGAAAGAGCAGATGTTCGAACAACAGTGCAGGATGCGGATTGCACAATACATAGTGGCTTTTATGTCTACCTGATAAGCAATCGGTTGCTTGTCTGTATTTATGTACATACATACAAACCTGCATAAAGGCGATTATGTATGTTTGCTCAGTGTATGTAGGTAGCCTTAACAGCAGGAAGGAAGTGGTTAAGTAAGCCGCTGCAATACGAATCTCATAAGCTTGTAAGAGCATTTTGGTTTAAAAAGAATGCCTACCAGAATGAGGGCGGAAGACTGGGAAATTCAAACCATTAACTGCTCAAAATACCATGCAAAATGAAGAATAATTGTTGATGTTTGCTGAAGGTTGAAGAGGTCGAGAAATTTTGCAGTGAATGCATAAAATAGTAGGGCATACGCGTCTCTTGTATTAAGTTATACATACATACACAAATGTACTATGTACAAAAATGATTGTAGTAGATATCAGAGTATGTCTCGAGTTATGGAGGGGTCTCAAACATTTTTGTAAAGCTCACGGTATAAAAAATAATTCTCAGCAGCTTAGAGCTATGCCGTATTTCCACTAGACATTAAAAGACTACATTTTTAATGAAAATGTTGGCCACTAAAAAATACCCGTCCAATTGTGTTCTTAAAATAGTCATTATAGCATTTTTTAAGTCGCTTACATTTTTGGTCATTAAAATCCTAGAGGAAATTCGCGATTAGACATTTCGTTACATAAAGTTGAAAAGGTGCCAAGTCCATTTTTTAACTTGTTCAGGAGTGACGAAAAATCTATGTAGTTTCGCATTGTCTGTCATTCCGCATCAAAAACTAAATTTTGAAAAAAGTGAACTTGGCACCTTTTCACCTTTAGGTAGCGATTTATTTCTTAAATAAAATTTTTAAGAGAAAATTTCAAGAAATTCATAACAAAAAATTTGGTTAAAAAAAATAATTTTAAACATTTTAATATTTTTTTTAATTCTGTTTAAATTTGGATCACTATTTCTTCAAATTTGGTGATTTTTTATACATAAATCCTGTAGAAGGTTTGAAAATTTTGACTTGCTTGTAATAAAATAAATGGTTAAAACTTGTAAAAAGTAGTGCCCCTATTTCATGTGGTGAACGCTGTATATACTACCAACAATAATTGAAACAAACAAAAATTAAGTAGAAGTTAAATTATTGTTTTATTTTACATTTAAGTAGGTACATAACAAAAAAAAAGTTAAGTACTTCAATGTAAAAAATAAAACAATAATTTAACTTTTTTATAGTAACGTAACTCAAGGGTTAAGCATGCTACGAAAACTTAAGAATATTTACTAGTTTTTCTAACATGTGGATATTTGTTTGAAAATTAATTAATTTTTACTCACTTCGAATACTTATCAGCGAGAATATTCGCTAAACTATTTACTCCATTATTGATGAACTTCCAGCTTCACTTGTTGCTAGCGCCAAGATAAACGTTTTTTCCATTTTATTTGAAAAAGTTTAAAATTTTTTATTTATTTTTTTCTCAACTTTATTGCATTTTTTCTATTGTGTAAGAAGCGAAGTTTTACTTCAGAACAATGAAAACTGCAAACTAATTTTATAGTTTTTTGTTCAGTCGGAAAACCATCTAACTTGACTATCAGTTTGAAACAATCAAAACTTTTGGGATTTCAGTTTAGTTACACTTACATACACACATACATACATATACCCAGTGCAGCAAAGGAAGACCTAAAATATAAACAAACTCGTCAATTTACATAGCTTGAAATAGAGTTTCCTAAAATTACAAAAAAAAACTACTAACTGTTGAGCGTAGAATAAAATTTTCAAACCAAATAAAATGAAAAACAGTTTTACGCGGATATTTTGATTAAATCACCTGGACGGATTGGGTGATGCCGGCCATGTTGCAAGACACTTGTGAAAGCGTTGTCTATCTCTTTCAATGAGTATTTTACAACTTACACTTCTGAGATGCGTTCATCGTTTATTCGAAGAAGATGTAAGTGTTAAAAGGACCTACATACATACATACATAAGTATATAAAGGAGAGTACTACTTATTATACCCACAACGCACGTAGCACATCTGGCCTAAAGCAAAGACATATCGGTCGACAATGCTCTCTTAAAAGTGATCAATGTTACTAAAGAATCACTTGGGTATAGCAAAAAATACATACCTTAGCTAGCTTCTTGAACACGAAATCTAGCCGCTTGGGACTAACTTTATCCTGTCAGCCGAGGTGATATACTTACGGATTATCCTTGACTCAAAACCAATATAGAGGCATAACGTTGTTAAGTTATTAATCAGAAAACCATTGGAAGGATGTAGAGATTAGCATGAAACTTATTTCTAATTTAGAGCCACCATAAGTCATATGAAACTGGTGTAGCTGCAAAAAGGGGCTCAAAGGTTCGGGGAACGAAAATTGTGGAGGCAGGCTGAATAAAGGAATTCAGCCATTTTGAGATGGATCAAGGCTGACTAAGGTGCCGGCACTGATGTTTTTACGCCACACTGAGGCTTCCGCTTTAGAAATTTTTTAATCGCTTTCTAACTAAGAAAAAGTGGAATTCGTCAAATTATTTTTCGGCATCAATTTTTATGGTCCAAAGCTGGAAAAAGGAGTTGGTGAGAGTATCTATTCGACGAACCTGCAGACTAAGCAATCATATCGCGCTTGCTGATTGACGGCAGCATATTTCAAGCAGGGACTTATAGCATAGAAAGAGCTTCATGTCTTATATACAGTAGTAAGTGTCCACCAGGAAAGGTCACTATATATTTTGACAGCTAACCTGCTTAGAAAGCTAACGGACTCAAAGCAAAGGAGTCAAGAATTGTGAGGAAATGTTGCGTACTACTCCAATCACTGAGTTAGATCATTGCCACTCTCTCTCTCTGTTGGGTTTTTGAGTATTACAATATATAAAGAATAGGATAACAAAGCCTGAGATGTCTAGAGGGGTTTCGTGAGTGCATAGCTAGCGAAATAATTAATTTCGTTTAAAAATTCTAATTTAATAATAATTATAGATTGACAGAAACTCGTTCCAAATTAAAGCTTAATGTTTTCTTTGAGCTATTAACTACTTAGTAAAATTGTTCACGCTGCTTCCTTCGATTCGCGAAATTTCAAGATACATTCAATAGTGTCTTACAACTCGGAAAAAAATGGCAAAAGAAGTTAAGAGGCACCTCTTCATACCTTTTTTGCGTGCCACAATATTATCCACTTTTTTCATTGCACTATATCTTTTTCAATTCTTCACACACCAGCTGAGCACTGAATTCTTTAAAAGAAAAAGTTTTCGCTCAACAATTTTTGCAACGCAAATCGATCAAGTGCCGTCCGCTCATCGGTATCTAAGTATGTACAGCAAGCAGACTGCTGATGTTGCCGTTGTCGTTGTTGTTTTTACTTTTGCAACCACAGCTGTTGCAGTAGGTTGCATTCAAATTGAAATTCATTTGTCTGTTCAATAAAATTCAAATTAAGGGCGGAGAAATGTGAAAAGTTGGCAGCACTGCTATTTTTTTTTTTAACATCCTGTGCATTATTTATTAATTTTTTTCGTTTTGCTGGTCGTTAAATGCCGGGGGCGTATACGTAACGTAACTTTTAGCAATGGTTGCCAAGAAAGTTCTCTTCATGCATACCTGCATACATACAAATATAGGTATTTATATGACAATCGCTGAAATCTGTCTGCGTGTGTAGTATATCTCAGACCGTTCCATTGTAGATTTTGAGACAAATTGGATTTATTCTAAATTCTATTAGAGCAACAGAAGCCAAATAACCTAACCTAACCTAAAATAAAGAAGAAAAAAATTAGAGAGCTGCCACCCATTTTAAAGTTTGCAGTTTAAGTAAATTGACAAGATTAAGTAAATATTACGATATGGCTGTCAAAAGAAAGAGAAGGCTTACGGTCGCAAATATTTTTGTAGAAATTTGCCACCTTTTTGAAATTTGTATGCAATTTAATTGATAAAATAAATTGAATATTGCAATTTTGGTATTAAACTAAAAAAGTTTAGGAAGGTTTACCGCCGAAAATATTTTTGAGGGGGTTGCCACCTGTTTGAATTTTTTTTTTTTAATTAAAGTTGATAAAAATTACAATACCCGTATTAAACTAAAAAGTTTTAAGAAAGTTCTGTGTCGAACATATTTTTGAAGTGGGCTGCCAACTATTTGAAAAAATGTTTAAGTTAAGTTTATAACATAAAATAAGTAAATATTGAATTAGTACTCCTTTAAATAAATTGCGCATTATGTAGTAGGACAAAGCCGATACGTTACCTACTTTCTAAATGCCTTGATAAAAAATAAAGAATACTTCATAAATCGAAAATCCCATTTCTTGAGGTTCTCTAATGGCCGGTTTCACCAGCAAATTTAAATGGAAAATGATTTTTTATTTTCTATCAATTTTTATATAAAACTAGCAGACCCGGCGAACTTCGTCCCGCCCAAAATTAGATTTTTAATTTAAACATTTTGGTACAACAGTTTCTCCAACAATCCACATTTACGATTTGTACTGCACATTCGTCGGCTAAGACTATCGTTTGGTGGTCGTTTGCCGCCTTAAATAACCGAACGAAAGTGTTATGTCCATGAGAAGATCCCTAGTGGGCACAATGAGCCGGATCTATAGTGAATGTGCCCTAGGAACTTCATCTTATAGTTAGTGGCAATTTCAATATCAATGCGTATCCTTGTTCAACAGAAATATAATATACATACATAAACTGAGACGAAATACCTTAAAAGCCAGTTTCGCGAAAGTAATTTAAGTGAAGAATTATGTTTTTCTGTCAGGTTCTATATTAAATTCAACTAAATAAATAAATTTTCATTAAATTGCTTTCATGAAACTGGCTTTTAAGGTATTTCGACAGGTGGTGATTTGAGATTTACCACTGCACAACTCAACACTGGTTTCTTCGAATGAGGCTCTAACGCATAATAATATTGGCAAATCACATCCATTGGGTCAATCGTAACACACGAGAGTTCAATATACTCAATAGTGCAACGGGTCGATTTAGTCTGACATTCACGGCACCTTTTTTTCACTTTTTAGATTTTTAGTAGTAACTCGACCTCAGCACCGTTTCTAATACATGTTTTGAATGTTCGCCAAATCGGATCATAAAAAAATTTTTAGTACTAACTCAACTCCAGCGCCAAGTGGCGGATTACTTTTCCACGCCCCCTTTTTAAAGAGCCGTTTTTTCTCAATGAGCATGTGATTAATTTCATATATCTCCACACGAAGTGTTCCAGTACTGTACCACGAAAACTTCCAGAGATATGCAGTATGAAATTCGGCTTGTGTGGTAGGTGCCACGACCCCT
This sequence comes from Rhagoletis zephyria, assembly GCF_001687245.7. Lineage (NCBI taxonomy): Eukaryota > Metazoa > Arthropoda > Insecta > Diptera > Tephritidae > Rhagoletis > Rhagoletis zephyria. Next base: position 5,429 of record NW_016171192.1, read on the forward strand.
TTTCCAATAGCTCCATATTTTCTACATGACTATGCGATTAATTTCATATATCACCACACCAAGTTCCAGTACTCTACCAAGAACAAATATAGAGATATGCAATAAGAAAAATTCGACTTGTATGGGAGGTGCCATGCCCATATAAAGTTCCAGTACTCTACCATGAACATTTCTAGAGGTACTTATTATGAAAAATTCTGTTTGTATGGGAAGTGCCACGCCCCCATTTCAAATAGTCCGAATTTTTCTCCATGAGTATGCGATTGATTTCATATATCTCCATACCATGTTCGAGTACTCTACCATGAACACTTTCAGAGATATGCAGCATGAAAAATTCGGTTTTATGGAAAGTGCCACGCCTCCTTTTCCAATAACCACAATTTTTTTTCATGAGCATGCGATTGGTTTGATATATCTGCATACCAAGTTAGAGTACTCTACCATGAACACTTCCAGAGATATGCGGTATGAAAAATTCGGTTTCTATGGGAGGTGCCACGCCCCCTTTTCCAATAACCACAATTTTTCTCCATGAGTATGCCATTGGTTTGATATATCTGCATACCAAGTTAGAGTACTCTACCATGAACACTTCCAGAGATATGCGGTATGAAAAATACGGTTTGTATGGGAGGTGCCACGCCCCTTTTCCAATAACCACAATTGTTCTCCATGAGTATGCGATTGGTTTGATATATCTCCATACCAAGTTAGAGTACTCTACCATGAACACTTCCAGAGATATGCAGTATGAAATATTCGGTTTGTATGGGAGGTGCCACGCCCCCTGCACCTAGCGGTATGAAATATACTTTACATCCGATTCTCATACCTACCAAATATACACAAAAAATTTCATAAAGATCGGTCCAGCCGTTTCGGAGGAGTTCGACCACTAACACCGTGACACGAGATTTTTATATATTAGATTGTAAAAAGTAAAATCATTTTTCACTTAAATGGCTTTCGTGACATTGGCTGTAAGTCTATTTAATTTTTTTATGAATGAGGCCATAAAAGTATTAGCAGCGAGAAATAACACAAAAATACACTTAAAGCGCATTGAAGCACGCCCGGTATTTGCCAGTAGCTAATAAGAAATGTTTACTTAAGTTTTTTTTAATTATTTCGCCATTCCGTATTACTTGCAAATTTTTCATCCATCCAATAACAAATAATGAAGATAATTCGCAACGCAAACAAATCCACAACATTAAATTTTATTAGAATCGCTTCATTGCATTTTAATTAATAACTATATTTTAAGTAGATTCTTTCTTTGCTCACTAACGTTAATTAATCTTTATTTATGTGTTTGCATACCATTATGTTATTAAATACCCGCACCATTTTCCATAGAAATACTATTCATTTCGTTTGCAGCAAAGTCGCGTGTCTTTTTTTTCAGTTTCAGTTGTTTATTTATTTTTTTTTTTTTTTAACAGAAAGCGTATTTATATCTTTGCTATCCTGAAGCACTGGATTTGGTAGAAGTGCAGTTAGCAAGGAAGCTCAGTCGGTGTGTGCAAACTGAAAAAAAAAAAACAGCACTAATTTAGCGCAAGCGTATCTGCTTTTGAAGCTGCACAGTGCATTTTAATTAAGCATTATGGTGAAAAGCTTTCAACACCAAAGCAAACTATGTTGCTAATGCATAATTGCAAAGTATGCGACAAATTTAATTTGCGGAAAACTATGTACAAACGAATGTACGCAGACGATTATTGCGAAGTGAATAAGGGATTGACTCAGTGATTTTCATAGAAGCTTTTATTTTTTGTTTTCTTTTAAATGTTGAAAAAATTGGATGTAATGTTAAATCATGTATGTAATCAAGAATCAATGCAAATAAGAAATCTTTAAATGGTTGTAATTCTAAGCTTAGTAATTTTAAGCGGTTGCAATGTATAGGGTTGGGCAAGAACGATCTGTCAAGAAAAAGGTTTTTGAAGTAAAATTTCTTTAGCGACGTTTGGTTGGGAGTGAATTGACAAATTCAACTGAAATTGCACACGGAAATGGTTGGTGCTGAAACAAGTACTTCTTGAGTGTATTAAATTTAACAAAAACTTGCAAATAAAAGGTTAAAGAATAACACTTAGGAAAAGACCAATACAAGAATGAAAGTAAAGATGAGTACGCACATGGATAACAAAAAGGAAAAGGCAAAGGTAAAAATAAAAACCAAAACAATTATGCGTAAAGATAAAGGCAAAAATGAAGACCAAGGTAAATTTACATACTTTACTTATATAAAAGCGAAAAAGGTAATATGTAGATGAAGAAAATGATAAACATAAAAGTAAAAACAAAGATAAGTATAAAGAAAAAGATGAGAATGAGGATACCGATAAAAGTGAAGAAGAAGATAAAGAAAGAAAGATTAAAATAAAGGTAATTATACAGAAAAGGATATAGAAACTATTTTGGGATATTAGAGATTTTCGGGATTCTCGGAACTTATCGATATAATAAACGAATTTTTATAGGTTTTGTTATCCATATTTTTTATCAAGTTTATAATCGACATTTTTATCAATTTTGTTATCGATATTTTATCGTTATTGTTATCGATTTTGATAGCGATATTTTTGGAACACATCGATATAATAATCGATATTTTTATCGTTTTTGTTATCGCTATTTTCGGAATATATCGACATATTAATCGACATTTTTACCGGTTTTGTTATCGAAATTTTTATAGATTTTGTTATCGCTATTTTTATCAATTTATTCAATATTATTTATCGATATTTTTACCGATTTTGTTACACATTTTTTTGTAGATTTTTTTACCGATATTTTTATCTATTTTGTTTATATTTTTATCGATATTTTAACCGATTTTGTTATCGATTTTGTTATAGATGTTTTTATCAGTTTTGTTTTCGATAATTTTTTGGTTTTGTTTCCGTTATTTTGATGGATGTTACTATCGATTTTGTTATCATGAGAGTATTGAATAACTCAGTGAGAGGGGAGACCAGTATGTTTGCATGTATGTATATAAAAAAATATTTATTGGACCAAAAAGTAGTGGGTAGGCACTGTGGCCAATGGTAATCAACTATTACCACCTCCGCATGGTTGTAAGCCATGCAGAGTCCGCAGAAGACTCCGGAAGCAGTGTCCGGAGGATGCATCAGACTAGGCCGAGCATGCTTTGAACTGCCATCAAATTATAACTTAAGAAAGTTTTATTACATGGCAGTTGAGAAGTGCATGTACATAAATTTCATTAATTTAATGAAGGAAATTTTTGCACATGCAGCAGTGCATAGCATGCCTTTAGGCGCCTGGTGTTAGCAGTCGCGCTTAAGCAAGTATAAAGGTAAAAATAAATATAAAGGAAAACAGAATAAGATAAATGTAATTAGAACAAACAGGGTAGATGTAGGGATCTAGATAAAACCTTAAGCAAAAGCAGAAGTATGTGTGTATATTGGTGATGAGACAAACTAGATGTGTATTATTATTATTATTATTATGAGCCTTGAGCACTGCGACCTCTAAGGTGGTCTATTGTGCGTGGCCTTTTACCCTATATATGAAGGCTTTTAATATAAGCTAGCACTTCGGTGGGCTTTTTGTTCCATATTTCGAATGGATTAAGTGTTGTACCACCTAGGTGAGCGAGTCTGCGTCTAGCGAGAGCAACACATTCACAAAGGATGTGTTCTGGCGTTTCTTCGTCCATCTCACAGAAGCGACAGACGCTCGTGTCTGAAAGATTCATTTTACTGAGGTGATAACGCAGGGAACAATGTCCCGTGTAGTACCCAGTGAGAGTTCGAAGGTCCTCCCTGCCTAGATTTATGAGCTTTTTTGAAGCTTCTTGTGATGGACAGATGAACCGCTTAGCTTGTCTTTGCCCCGGACATTCATTCCAGTGCCTTTCGAATTTTTTGTCGACCCACTTGTTTATGACCTCCCTTAAGTGGGCTTTGGTGAGCCCGCAGAAGGGTTCCGGGCCATAGAATAGTGTGGTAGCTCCGTGTTTTGCTAGGCGGTCCGCCTGTTCATTGCCGTCATGGCCCTCGTGCCCCGGCACCCAGCCCAGTAATACTGTGTTCTTGCTTCCAAGACCGTTTAGGGTGTTGAGGCAGTCGTACACTAGTTTGGATGTTATTATGTGGGACCTCAGTGCTAGCAAGGCAGCCTGACTGTCCGACATAATGCAGATGTTTTTAGAGGATGTGCCTCTTCTGAGGCATTCTCTGCCACAGATATCGATCGCATGAATCTCTGCTTGGAAAATGGTGGGGTAGCTGCCCATTGGTATCGATCTTTTAAAATTCGGCCCAAATATACCAGCTCCAGTTTTTCCATCTTCAAGTTTTGATCCGTCAGTGTACCAAACTTCAGCTCCGGGTTTGGTGTAGGGGTTTCCTGTGCTCCAGGATGCTCGGTCCGCAATAGATACCTTGAAATTCCTAGAAATTACTAGTATCGGAGCTACTGAGTCCCTCATATGCATTATGGGGTCATTTGTGAATTTCATAAGGACCTTCATATGACCTGTCATGTTTCCGGTTTTTAACTCGGAAGTGTTTAGGATTCTCAGTGCCGAGAGACTGGCCTCCCTCTCTATTAGAATTGGGAAGGGCGGTATGCCTACAAGAGCACTAAGTGCATCAGCAGGACAGGTCCGCATAGCCCCTGTTATACCAATGCACACCATTCGGTGTAGTTTGCTTAGTTTTGCGCTAGCAGTTCTTTGTGTCGCTTTTGTCCACCATGCCAAGGATGCATAGGTGACTATCGGCTTCACAACTGTGTTGAATGACCAGTAAGTCATTTTGGGGGAGAGTCCCCATGTCTTCCCGTAAAGTCGCTTGCATGCGAAGAAGGCTCTCATTGCCTTGTTTACGGTTGCATCCAAATGTACATTCCAGGTGAGTGTCTTATCTAGCCACACCCCCAGGTATTTTGCTTCATTTGAGAGCCCTATTCTAGTGCCGCCCAGAGTCAATTCTGTCATGGATAACTTTTTCCTCCGGGTAAACGGAACCAGAATAGATTTAGTAGGATTAATGGATAATCCTTTGGTGTCACACCATCTTTGCGTAATGCGCAGGGCTTGTTGCATGCGGTTGGAGATCGTTTCGTCATGCAGCCCTGTTACACAAATTACCAGATCGTCTGCATATCCTTGTGTTTCAAAGCCATGGTCGTTCAGTAGGAACAGGAGTTCGTCTATAACCATAGTCCACAGAAGAGGAGAGAGTACACCCCCTTGAGGGCAACCTCTTGTGGCTGTAATCGATTCTTTCGTGCCTCCCAGCTCCATCCTGATCTTCCTTGTTTTTAGCATAGAAAGCACCCAATTTATTATGATGGGGCTCACTCCCTTGCATATCAGGGCATCTCTTATTGCCCTGTATGACGTGTTGTCAAAAGCCCCTGAAATGTCAATGAAGGCACAAAGGGCTATGTTCTTAGACTCCAGAGCCTTTTCGATTTTCGATGTAAGGCTGTGAATGGCAGTCTCAGTGGACTTGCCTGGTTGATAGGCAAATTGGTTCTTATTCAGTGGTCGTTCCGCTAGGTTGACTTCTCTGATATGTTGATCCAAGATTTTCTCCATGCCTTTTAGGAGAAAGGAGCTGAGGCTAATTGGTCTGTAGGATGAAGGCATTTGCTCCGGTTTACCTGCCTTCGGTAAAAATACCACCTTAGCCTCAGTCCATCTACTGGGAATGTGACCCAGTAGGAGCGACGCTCTGTATAGTCTGGAGAGGACTGGGGCTATGTAGTTACTACCTTGTTGGAGTTGACAAGGATAGACCCCATCTGGTCCTGGTGATTTGTATGGGCTGAAGGTAGATACCGCCCATTGCACTCTTTCTACCGTGGTAAGTTTAGTTGCAAGGCTTTGCTCTCTACCAGAAGTGCGTGCTGGGACACCCAATTCCGGTAGATAATAGCCCGCTTTGCAGCCCGGGAAGTGAGTGTCTAGCAGAAGTCTGCAAGTCTCTCCCGGATGCTGAGTATAACTACCATCTGGTTTCTTTAGAGTGCCGATCGTATTTTTGTGTTCCCTATTTAGAGCTTTTTGGAGGCGTACTGCCTCTGGGAGGCTCTTTATTTCCTCGCAGTGGTTTCGCCAGCTAGCTCTTTTGGATTTCCGCAATTCTTTGTTGTAAGAAGTTAGTGCAAGTTTGTACGGATTCCAATCACCCGTATTCTTTGCTCTATTGAATAGTTTTCTGGCTTGGCATCTCATTTGCTCAAGCTTCTTGCTCCACCAAGGCACATCACGTTTGGATTTTACCTTTCCTTGGGGACAGCTACTATTGAAAGCTATTCCAATGTCTGAATGAAGCTGTTCAGCTTCAGTTTCAAGCTCGTGCGCAGTCGTAATTTGACCACCATGGCTGTTTCCACCTTCTTCCATGATAAAGCGAAAGAATTCCCAGTTCGTTTTTCTGGGATTTCTAAAAACTAGTTCATGCTCAGGAAAGTGGCCAATGTCGAATTCTATATGCATATGGTCCGACATTGATACCTCCCCTGAGACGCGCCAGTTTGTGACAGAAGCTGCCATGTTCTGACTACTTAGAGTAAGATGTGTAACGTAAGTTTCACTTTTTTTTTTACAAATATAATGTCAACCGTAATACGTACTGAGATCACTTATTGCGATTATACCAAACAGTTAACCCGTATTGGTCCGCTGGTCCATTTTTCGACCATTAAACTTGGAAGCCTATATTTATTGAGTTAAATTTTATTTTCTTGTTATGTTTTCACAAAAACGAAACTTTGATTTCCAAACAACAAAACGCCTCTGAGACTATTACCTAGTGGATAACTTTACACTTAAAATATTAAAAATCGAGATACGATATTTCGGAACCACTGAATCACAAATGTCTAATTTGGGAATAATTTCTTTTTATTTTTAAACCTCTACAGTAAACATCTGTAATTTTCATGATTGAGAAGATTCTCGTGATTAAAGAGAACTTTACCGCTCAATAACACACACTCGTACTACAATGAAAGCAAAAGAATAGCGAAAATTCTACGAAAACCTCATAAAGCTTATCAATTTCCTCGTTTGTCCCTTTGCCTGTCAATGCATCATGTGAGGCAATTTATTCAACATATGAGCATCTTGCACACGCACTTACGCATAATTGTTTCCCTTTCATGTGACAGCAATTAAATTGTATTCATGAAGTACACTGCGCACCGCTACAGTTAATGAAATGCAATCTGCACATTTTTGGTTGGCCATCGGTGAATGTTGCATTTACATGGATTTATGTATGCACATACATATGTACGTAGTATGTATGTACGTAAGTAACACCATTTTCTGCTTACCGACCATATGTGAAGGCTGAGGCCAACGAACCTCCGCATCATTGGTCAGCTGAAATTCTCATGAACACACTCGCTTGTATGCAGCCCATAAGCATCAGCATCCGTCAAAGGATGCTCTGAAAGGATTTAAGCTTCCGCATCAGCGGTTATTGTCAATTAAAATTTTAAGCCATTAAAATATGCCATGAATATAGAAATGGTTGTTTGCGTTTGGTGGCGCAGTGCAGCGCAGCAGGCCAGGATTCAACCGATTGCACATGTAGGGGCCAGCATGTTTTTTGAATTCTGTAAGGACTTAGACAGTGGTAAATTTTCTTTATTGCTGCAGATATTATCCAGCCGATGAATTTTAACTTGAAAGTGCATGCCACTTAAGTTCTTAATCGCTCTTTTTTGTAATCAAAGTGAGCATTATTTTAGCGCAAATTCCCATTAAAATAGGCCATAATCCGTTGCCTGATATGGACCTGCGTAAATTTTCGTATGCATACATACATATGTACATGCTTATATATGTACCTGTAGCTTTCTCATGTCGCATCGTTGTACGCAAAATGGAGACGAATGCCTGAAAATTGCTATTTATTCCCTCCATTAGCCTCTCAGAAGATGAAAAGATTTCAGTTGTAGATATGTATGCGCGCATGCGTAATTGATGATTATCAGACATGTTCTGCAAATCGTACGATTTCAAATCGGTGCGATTTACAAAATCTATTTCGGAGGATATATAACAAAGAGGGAAAAATTTGGCGCTAAATCGATGGACATAACGTAAATGATGTGTTTCTAGCAGTTTCCATATGAAACATTTAATACTTTGATTAAAAATATACAACAATACTTTGCAAATCGCACCGATTTGAAATCGTACGATTTGCAGAACATGCCTGTATGTGTTCCTTTAATTAACATACGTTTTTAATTAATCCGACATTGTAAAGGAAATTTTTTGACAAAAATAAGTTGCGGTATTTATAATCGCTATAGTTATTGGCATTAATTTGGCATGCAACTCTGATAAGAACAACTTAAATGTATCTTCAGATTTTGAAAAAAAATATATTGTATTGTATGTTTGCATTGAAATTGAAAGTATGTTTGCATTTTTGTAGGGGAATCTAATAAAAAAATTATATATAAATAGTTAGCATGTTTAAATGAATCGACTAAAATCTATTAAATAATTATCCTAGACTAATAAAATAAAAAAACGCAGGGCTTTTGAAAAATAAGGTTTTAGTATTTGGAAAGGGTTGCCAACTGTTGAAAAAAAGTTCAAATTATTTAATAAGTTAAATTTATCATTAAAAGATGTCCATCAATCAAAATGGGGTTGATACGGCTTCATTTCTAAACTACATGTGGAGGGCTGCCACCTGTTTAAAGAATCAAATTCAAATTCAATTAAAGGAATTGAAATATCTAACAAAATACGTTTGCCAGACAAAGAGGTTTAAGAAGGTTTTGGTTTGAAAATATTTTGAAGAGGGTTGCCACCCATTTTAAAAGTCACAATTAATTAAATTATACACAAGTTATACAACAAATTAGATTATGGGTGTCAAATGAAAGAGTGTAAAGAAATCCTTGGTTTGAAAATTTGGAATATTTTTGAGGTATTTGATTAGATTATTAGATTATTAAGTAAGTCAAATCAATAACTGAAAGACGGGTATAAATCGAAGTGGTTTAAAATAGTTTTTTTTTACCAAATGCAGGTGGGTTGCCATCTGCTTAAAAGTGAAATTCAACTTAAATAATCAGTTAATGGACATATGCATCACAATGTCAGCAGAAGCCTATTTAAGAACGTTTTAGTTTGAAAGTAATTCAGAAGAGAATTGCCACCTATTTTCAAAGTCGGATCTGGTTAAATTTGGAGACAAGTTATATAAAAAAATTTAAAAATGACTGTCAGCCTAAAGCCTGAGGAACATTCTGGAAGTGAGCAAAATGAGAAAAAAATTTTTTATACCCGAGCGCACTTGTGCACAAGGGTATATTAATTTT
>NW_016171194.1:0-170 GCF_001687245.7 Rhagoletis zephyria
GCGAAAGCCATCCTGCGGGGTCAAAAAGTTTCGCTACAGCCGACAGAATATGTCTTCTAGTTATTGCGGGTTGAGCAGATATCGACTCAAGAGTATATGAGAATTTATCTGAGATCGCATTCCATTGTATGCCTAGGGTTTTTGTTGTACTTTCCTTTTCGAATATTAGG
>NW_016171194.1:12625-14778 GCF_001687245.7 Rhagoletis zephyria
AAAAAAATAAGCCCAGAAAAGTAGTAAAAATACTTCATTGAATGAATGTTTTGCTAAGTTACGGTTAACTTAGCAAAGTCCTAATTATTTACCAAATGGTCGGAGCACAAAAAAACGAAAAGTGGCCGAAAATAGCACACAATGAGCACAATAATACGAACAAATTTTTTCTTCATTTTTTCATTTTAGCGCCGCTAACTTGATTGAGCTGCGTAGATGGACCATCGTTACTCTTACACACACTTACACTTTTCCACAAGGATTGAACTACACAAAAATTGAACCACCTTATGGTAAACTTTAAGCGCACTTTTATTTAAGGCAATTGGCGGGTAGAACACGTCTATTCGGCTCGATGATCGCAAAAATTGTGTTTTGTTTTATGTTATGTTGTAATTCATGTGTGTGTGTATGTGTAAGAACAATTCATATGTATATGTGTGTGTGTAGGTGTGTTATGTGTACGTGGGGGGAACGGACCGTGGTGAGTGGGCGCTTAGGCAAGGTTGCTGCTGTTCCACGGAGCCATTCACAATAGAAAATAGGGGGGAACAGCTGAGNATTGGCGGGTAGAACACGTCTATTCGGCTCGATGATCGCAAAAATTGTGTTTTGTTTTATGTTATGTTGTAATTCATGTGTGTGTGTATGTGTAAGAACAATTCATATGTATATGTGTGTGTGTAGGTGTATTATGTGTACGTGGGGGGAACGGACCGTGGTGAGTGGGCGCTTAGGTAAGGTTGCTGCTGTTCCACGGAGCCATTCACAATAGAAAATAGGGGGGAACAGCTGAGCTCATTTAGCCAATAACTTTAAAACTGGGGGAATTATTAACAAAGAAGATCCCAATTAAGTGAGATCAGCTATCAAAACCTTTGCCCAGAAAAAACTTCAAAACCTGAGCACAGTGTTATAAGCGACGAAAATTTCACCGTCAGAGCTCTAAAATAGAGATGGGCGCGGGATAGCGGGACCCGCGGGACCAATGGTACTAATCTAAAATTTGCCGGGATGGGCGGTATCGGGAAGATCTGTAAAAATATGGCGTGCGGTACGGGGCCAAAATCTTTTCCCGACACTCTTGATAAAACCGCAACTTCCACAAATTCACAAAATCTGCCTTAAAAACGATTTTTTAAATATGCACTATTAATATTTTACTGAGTGAGAAGATGCCAGATCTTTCATTATTATTTTTATACCCGAGCGCACTTGTGCACAAGGGTATATTAACTTCGTTCACTTAACGGTTGTTTGTAACAGCCAAAACGAATCGATAACTCGAGTAAAAATTTAGATATCTCAACGAAATGTCGTATATAGAATGGCCTTTATCCAAGGTAAGTTGCTAGGGTTGCCAGATTTTTTATGCGCGAAATCAGTACGTTCGTACGAGCAAAATTATGAATGTAAGTAACAGATAATACTTTAAAACGCCTGAGTACCTATTTTTAACAATTATGTGGTTCATACTTGCTTGGTTATAAGGTTATCTGGTTAAAAATTTGTATTCTTTAGTGTATTTTGTAGTTGTAGACTGTATAAAAAATATAACTAGATAACCAGGAGTGCAATGGGGTATAGTCATTGCGCTGGGTATGCAGTTACAGTTGCATGGCTATACTCAATCCCGACTCTTGCGTCCTCGTTCGCGCACTCTGGGCAACGTGAGCAACCCATGTGCGAGATGCGGTAACCAATCCGAGTGGAGCCTTGGGTCACGGCAGAAAGAGAGGGGCCTTAGGTGGGGCCACTGNGTATTTGGTTGCGAAACCACCCCCGTCCCAGCAATGGGTTGTGCGCTGGGCTTGGGACCCGCCACGTAAAAACCACTTCCAGTGAAGAAGCAAGGCAAAGCCTCGGATGAGACCCCCCCTTATGATGACGACCACGGCAAACGTTTAAAGGACTACGATTTGAGGGCATGCACCTGGAATGTCCGGACCCTTATTTGTGAAGGTGCCTCTGCCCGGCTGGTTGATGTCCTCGTAAGGACAAAAGCTGACATCACCGCCATCCAAGAAATGCGTTGGACGGGGCAAGGCAAACAATGTATAGGGCCTTGCGACGTCTACTACAGCTGTCATGTAAAGGAGCACAGATTCTGAGTTGGATTTGTGGTGGGAGAGAGACTCCGTCGCCGAGTACTG
>NW_016171196.1:0-2721 GCF_001687245.7 Rhagoletis zephyria
AAAGGTCGAAAATGCTTAAATAGCGAGCTGAAGCCTTAATCGAGATTCTATTGGAGAAAGTCAGTGCTGAAAGTCAGAATTGCCCGAGCGCGAACTATTTTCACCCGTCGTTACATCACAAAAAGTTTTAAGTAAAATTTAAAGTTATTTGGTGCAAAAAGAAAGGTAAAACCAAAACCTTAAGAGAAATTTACCGAATACAGTGATACAGTGGTTAAATGTATATCCGGGCCGCGTTAACAAAAATTATAAAAAAATTCTCGGCAACACTAAGTGCCCCACCGGCGTAATCCACACACACACGCTAACGCCACACGGCTAACACGCACCACCGACTCAGCAACATCAGGAAAAACCATAGCATAAAGGCCAAACTCATCGCCGTTCCAGTATCACATGCATATAGACGGCTGCATATACACAGTACCGGCCTAAGCAAAGTCACAGATCACACAAAAACACCACATCACGGAGGATAAATCAAACTCACCCGCTCATACGCTACAGCAGTAATATCGACGTCGCACTAAAAAACGCCAGCATCACTAATAAACAGCGTTCCAGCAGCACACCTCGTTTATTTTAGTTTATTAATTTATAGAATTACTATTGTTGCACGTCTTTGGTTATTTTCGTATCGCATTTTGCCAATTACCATTTTTTTTTTTTAATTTTGTTGGTTTGCTATTTCATCACCTTTTTCTTCGAATTTAGTTGTTCTAAGCTTAGTTTTATTTACATTGCGTTTATTTTTGAGTACTGATGGTTTTAGCGACCTTTCTACTTATAATTTAGTGTTTAGTACTCAGTACCAAACTCCACGTCAAACAGTGCGGACGTGTAAATTAATTTGCCCTGAGGACGGTTACCGAAGCGTAACCGAAATATATCGGAAATAAACACCAAAAAACTTGTGTTTTCATAAAAGAATTTTTAAAATTGACCTCGAGCCGGCAAAACACTAAATTAAAAGTTTATGTTTGAGTTTTGACATTCAGCTTAAATTCATCACGCTCTTTTTTTACTCTGTACTCGCGTTACACCTTAGTTCTTATTTGCCAAATAAATCCGATCACTTATTTTGCCTTTCACGCACAATTATTGTTGTTAATAAAGATAAGTTATAGATATAATTTTTTTTTTGGTTTATTAATTTCTTTTGTATTTAGTAGACATACATACATACGTTCAAACGACACTTTGTTTGTTTTCGCGACGGATTAAAGGGCCGAACTGAAACGGAGAGCAGGTGGCATACGTACCCACTAATAGTGATCCACTATACCACCTGTTTCTGTTTGTTTGGTTACTCTCCTTTCCAGTAGTTATATGTACATATGAATGCTTTGTTTTTCCCACTTCCCAGATAGTCTGCATGCTGGCGCTAGCATCGGCGCACATACAACATACACACAAACTGGTAAGTGAGGAGTCACTATTGTTTTTTAACATTTGCATATCGCTAGCTTAGAAAGAAAAGTTGCTAAGTCCCATTTTAAAAATTTTACAGGAGAGGAAAAAATCTTCCTATAGCGATTTTCTTTTTTCGCAAGACTTTGAATCAAACATTTTGCGCGTTTAAAGCAAAGCAAAACTCCATAAGAATCAGAAGGATTCGATATTTATTAAAAGACGTCGTATTATTTTGGCCTTATCAAATTTGTGGCGCTTCATTTGGACTTAGCAAATTTTCCTTTTATTGCTTATGAAGAGGAAAAAATAAAACAAGTACTTTTATAATTTTCTAAACGATGCGAGTTCAATTTCTCTAGCCTCCTATATCAAAATATGAGTTTTCATAAAAAGTGGACTTAGCAACTTTTCACTCTAAGCTAGCGATATATAAGTACATTAGACTGCATCACCAAAAAAAGTTGCGGTTTTTCCATCGGGATTACAAAATGTATTATATTTTAAGACGTCCATTAAAATATTTCGGAAAAATATTAAGATTTAAGCGAGCTGGACCGATTTAAAATTACCTTCACAAATGAAGTTTTTTATGAATAAAAATAGTTTCTTAAAGAACTTTTTGAAAAAAGTGCCCTCAGATGGCAAATTAGAATAAGCTTAAAAAATCTGCATAAAAATATTTAAAAATCTTTTCAACGGAATCGTAAGAATGAGATTTTTGATGCTGTTTTTTTACTTTTTTCAAAGATTGATTTACGAAAAACTTGAATAACTGGGCCAAAACTGTTCTGATTTAGACTTATGGGATCTCAGTAGAAAGGTATTTCCACACCGTTTTCATTTCTGGCCAAAAGAAACGTCATTCGTGTCCCATCTTTTTTTTCAAACACCAAAACATCTTAATTCAACTTTGAATGAGGTTCGTTTCTCCTACCTTTCTCTTCCATCCTTTGAATAAGTTTATTAGCAAATAAATGAAAAGGGTGAGAAAATATCTTTCCAATGACACCTCTTAAGTCTAAATCGAAGAGTTTATGGTTCAGTTATTCAAGTTTTTCTGTATACTCAATCTTTGAAAAATGTAAAAAACACATCATCATTTTACGATTCCGTTAAAATGTATGTTTTTAAATATTTTTATGAGATATTTTAAGCTTAATTCGTATTTGTCATTTGAGGGACTTTTTTCAAAAAAGTCTTTAAGAAACTATTTTTATTCATAAAAAAACCTTCTTTGGAGGTAATTTTAAATCGGTCCAGCTCCTTAAATCTTAATATTTTTCCGAAATATTTTGATGGACGTCTTAA
>NW_016171196.1:7414-14772 GCF_001687245.7 Rhagoletis zephyria
GAGCGGGTTAACGGCCGCTGCACAAAATTCGAACACTTGGAAGCTGAATGTACATAGAGTAAGGGAAGCTGAAAAAGTGAAAAGCAGACTAGAACTCACCTGGAAGAAGTAAGCTGAACTGGGGAGAGTGGGCTGAATTGCAGTGAGCGAACATTCGCCAGCACCAGCCACGTACATACATACATCGTCGTGCGGTCAGCAGCGGCGAGATCGCCCAACGAAAGTCGATAGCAACCGCACCGCCGCGACCTGCAGCGCAGCAGAACAGACGACGTCACCATTGCTTTTGGTTATTGTTGTTTTTCTTTTTTTGTAAGGGATTTTTTTAGAAACCAATTTTTTTGTCAGTAATTTGCACTTTGATTAATTTGTAACTTTAATTTTTAATGACAACTTGCGACTGTGGGCTTTGTTTTTTTTTTAACGCCGGTTTTGCTTATTTCATTTGTTGCTTTATTTTACCTCTTATCACACCATTCGTAATTCCACTTCGCACTTGATTTAAATTTCGTACTTGCAATATAGTTTAATTTTTTTCAATATATGTATGTATAGTCGGATAATAATATTTATTTTTTTTGCAATTCGGATGAATATTTTTGCGTTTTAATTTGATTTACGCAAATCTTATAAATTAGTTGTCGGAAAACGTACTACACGTGTGAACCGCTCGCTGCCCGCAAACACGAGCGAGTGGCCAAAGCAACAAGTAGCTCAGGTCGTCAGACCTCAGCTGGCCTCTAATACCAATATATCAGAGGTGGGCACTCACACTATCACACACATGCGCTTGTGTGCGAAGCAGCGAAGTTTTGCTCAACAGCCAGTGCTCGGAGTTTACCACATTTGTGGAATAGATAACACTTTTTTTTGCTAAATTACATTTCGACTACTTCTACCACCGTAAGCTAAAAAACTTTCAGATCTTGAAACTTCTTTTTTTTTTAATTTGCTCATTTGCGCATTAATGAGTGAGCATTTTCTACAACAAAAAACAACATTGCTTGCTGCGACGCCGACACATTTATGATATGCAGTGTTGCCAGAACTTTTTGGGGTGACCGGCTAGATTGGACAAAAAACGACTAAAATGTTTCAACTAGAATTAACTTTTTTTTAATACATAAATTACAATTAGAAAGACTAGCAAATCCATTAATTTTTTTTTGGTTAACAAAGATTATTCCTAGCTAAGCTGTACACCACTTTACTTTTGTTTAACAAAGGAAACTGTCATTATACGTAGCTAAGCTTTACATCAGAAGTCATGTTTGTATTACTTAAATATAAAAACAGAGATAAATTACAAACTTATGGCATTTACTTTTCTATTAAACAATTTTGCCTTCTTATAAATATTGTAACGTTTACAGTAGGTTGCGGTTTGTCCCGCAAAATGACTATATTAGCAAAAAGTATGGCACTTTTGCTTAGGCGGAGAAGAAATGAAGACGTAAAGTTGTGAAAGGGCTGAGGAAAACAGAGCAACATTATTTCGAGAAAAGAAAACGCCATGCTACAAACACAGAAGGTAGTTTAATATATTAACATTCGTTGTTGTTGCCAAACTTTTAACAAGTTTATGACATTTAACTAAAATCATGCCACCAGATTCACTAGTAGACAAAATTTTGCTTCTTGTAAAAGTAAAAAAAAATTAAGTTAGTAAAGTTGGATGAAAATATTACAAGTGTTGCGTGTTTCCAAACTGCCAGAATTCGGTACACCTAAGAAAAGATTCGAAAATAAAGTTCTTTGCTTTTCCGAGGATAGGGTACATAATACGAGCAGTTCGACGACAAATTGCTGACGCAAAATATTTTTTAACCTCTAAAAGNTGTTTCCAAACTGCCAGAATTCGGTACACCTAAGAAAAGATTCGAAAATAAAGTTCTTTGCTTTTCCGAGGATAGGGTACATAATACGAGCAGTTCGACGACAAATTGCTGACGCAAAATATTTTTTAACCTCTAAAAGATGTACCGTTATCCATGGAACAGGAAGGAGATCGAGTTACAATGATGGCGGTGGATTTTGCGCAAAACTACTGTGGATGGCGTAACCGGAATTGGACTGATGAGGTTATTTCCTCTAGTGCGGCTGAAGGCCACCAACTCGGAAATAACAATGATAACAAAAATAAAGTATATTTGCACCATGATGCAAGTCTTCACAGGTATTGTCTCTCCAGAGAGTTTTGCTCCACATCGAAATTTGTGCTCTTTTATTTTCTAAGTGTTGCGCGTAAAACTTCACACTTAAATTTAAGACATTCTTAACAAAAATTGAAGCAAGTTTCGCCTATTTTTCTTTAGTTTATTTAATGTTTATTATTTTTTACGAATATGTAGCTCATTACTTAACAAAAACCATATACTACATCCAGATTTTAAACTTTGTGTAAAAATTATGAAAATTCTGCAAAATTTCAGCAAAATTTGTAACTTTCTAATCAGATTAATGGCGCGTCCCAGTTTATATGTAATTGGGTCTCTCACTTAAAACAAAAAAACATTGAAATCGGCTCACTATCTGAAGACTTTTCGGGTTAGAAAAATTGTTTTTCAATTTTATATAACACAGCCCGATATGAAGATTTTCTCAGGGATAAGACTAGCCATTTCTAATAGATTTTGGATCACTAAATTTGCAAAAATAAAAACCGTTATATTTGAATTTTAATAAAATAAGGCGAATATCAAATAGCGAAATCGGCTAAAACCGGCTATTTTTTTTTGCAAAACGGCGTAACAAATCGGATGCCGGCTAAACCGAATTTTCTCCGGCTGTTTGCTATCGTAACCGGAAAACGGCTAAAATGACAACACTGATGATATGATCGTCTTCGTGCGTCTTACGATAATTGACGATTGAAATCAAATCAGTTGCTGCTGAGACTTCACTGCCCAACTATTCGAATAATACACACATAAAATGATTCTTTATCAGAAAATGATAGATCATTTCTAAAAAGCATCTTATTCTGTCGCTTTGGCTTTTTATTTAGAATTGCTAGAAAAGTTTTAGGTATGCAGTTTTATAGCCCATTAAAATTCAGTAGCTCAAAGTGCAAATTTTAAGCGCTAAGAAATCGCGTTGAGTTTAAATGATTGGCAATTTATTTTATATGGAAGAAAATGCCTAACACCGTCATCAAAAAAAAAGATAAACATTAAATAAACAAAAAATATAAATATCCAAAACTGGTCAACATGTCACTTAACTTAATCAGCTGACAATAAGTACATATAACGTATTTACAAATTTATTTATTTGAATCTACTCACATTGTTTTGGAATGTTTATTTGCTGCTAAGAAAACTTTCGCATCCGAACACTCTCGAACAGCAATTGATTTGATTTGCTTTGCCGAAATACCAGCTAAGCCATAGTTGCCAACTTGGTGCTTTAAGCACTATATTTAGTGCTTTTTGAAAATTAAAACGCCAAAAAAATTTATATAGTGCCTAGTGCTTTTTTTAGTGCTTTTTTCTGAACTAAAATTATTCCGATATAGTTAAAATCTGAAATAATTTTTAAATATTTAAAGCTGTGGCAGCACTGATTTTACAAATATCTACAAATTTAAATGCACTTAAATACAACCATGATTAATAAAAAGCTGAACATTGCAAACCCAACTTGTTCAATTCTATTCGCGTTGAAAATGCTAGTAAATATGCGAGTAAGTTAAGTTTTATTTATTTTTTCTTTTCTAATTATGTATTTGTAAAAGTTTGTATTTTTGTACCACCTGAGTAAAATACATCGTTTCTTGGTGCTGAATCCAAATCTGGCCGCACAATAGCTCTAACACTAGAATTTTGAGATATCCTAACCTCCAAGTGCCAATATCACGGTTTTTGGCGATATTTGAGGTTATATAATGAAAACATAATTTTTGTTTGCTCATTTCTACTTAGGGATTATTTTCGTTTGTTAGGATTCGAGTTTTCTTTCTTGAGATATATCTGTTTTAATGTGCAGTACTTCGGTATTACGTCGCACAGTACGTAATTTCGGCCATTTAGGGGAAGGAAAATCATAGCTCCCAGAATTTTAACTCTAGAATATATTTTTTTTAGTTATGTACTTCTAATAGACTGTATAATTACGCTTTCAAAGGATGTGGGTGATTCCATAAGACTAATATTTTATATGGGCATTTCCAGGCGAGGGTCTTTATAGTCAAAAATTAAAAGTGATATATCTCTGTTAGGTATGGTCGAATCTGGGTTATTTTTTCCACGTATATTGGTTGCATGGGCAGGAATATTTTTGCACAAAATTTACCCGTTAGGTGGCGCCGGGGTCGAAATATTTTGAAAGCCCGTATTTATAGACTGATTTTGTTAATATTTGCGATATGTATTAGATACATAGTAAGAAATATATTCACAAAAAATATAAATATAATTATATAATTTGATTTCTAATATCTTCACCATTTTGGCTGACAGTTTTCACCTTTTGCGTTAACTATAGTGTTTTACAAGAACTAAGTATACAAAAATCAAAAAAAAAACAAAATAAAACTTAAATTATTATTTGTGTTTCTTCACCTTAAGGTCGATTTGATTTGATTTGAGATTTGTAGCTGCCATGCCTCAAAATAAGAAAAATCCCAATGACTAATTTTTTGTCACCAAAAATACACAAAAACCCGATTTTTTTTAACCAAAGGTTGACTTTAAATCGACTTTTTTTTTATTGTGCAATTTTGTGTAAATTCTTACTATTGGCCCTTGATATACTGATGTCCAGTTAAAGGTTCCTGAAGAGATCCAAATGTCACACGCTGTCAAACAATTTATATGCTTATATGAAAAAAGCGAAATCCCATTTTTTTTTTTATCTAAAGGAGCGTAATTGATATGTAAGGTTGACGTCTAAAATTTCAAAATAATGTTTTTAATTAAGTTTACAATGTGTAAAATGCAAAGTATACCCAAGACTGCAGTCTCGTTATGAAATGAAACGGATATGACCACTGATTGATAAAGGCCGGAAAACTGGCGATTTTCGTTCGTCAAAACAGGCATGTTTGCACAAGCTCAGAATTCTTCCAGGTAAACAATTGGGGACGGATTTTCTATTATATCAGACGCACACATATCGTATCTGAACTTTTTTTACCAACTTCTATTTTCGATTTTCCTTCCCCTAAATCACCCAAATTACGCACTGCGCGTCGTAAGCATGAGTGATTATAGCATGTAGCTTTTAAATCGTTATGAGCCAAAAAGTTTTGTGTATTGATTTATGTATGCATTCTTGTAAATATTATTAATTTTTCGTTTTTGTTAAATACATACAAACTGTTATGAAAATAGCATCCATTGATTCAAAACCATTTGGTGCTTTTAGTGTGGTAAAACGCTTTTTTTCCAAGTTATTGGTGCTTTTTGAAAATGGAAAGTTGGCAACACTGAGCGAAGCGTCAGTCAATCGTCAATTATCGTAATAGGGCATTCGCACGAGGCGATTTTACAGGCAACAAAAGTTGAATACGAAGCTGAATGAGAAGTTGAAAGTGAAAAAGTTGCCATCCCTATTCACACGAGGCGATTTTCGATTCAACACGAATTGTTATTTACACAAGTAATTTTTAGCAAAAAAAAAACCGACATCAACTCTCATATAAAAAAAAAAATATATATATATATATCTCATGATCCGCTGATCGGATCTGAACCAGATTAGTATGGGACCACCTCTGAGACACTACCTTTCCGATGCAAAAAGAATTATCGAAATCGGTTGACTTTATTGAAAGCGATTAGTTGAAAGGCCGTTCGGACGAGGCGATTTTTGCTTTCAACTAAAAGTTGTCTGAAAAATCGCCTCGTGCGAAAGCCCTATAAGACGCACGAAGACGATGATAGCATACATTTGTCGACGTCGCAGCAAGCAGCATTTTGAAGTGTTTGGAAAATCATAAAATGCCGGCCTCTGCAATATATCTATGTATGTATGTGCATGTATGTCGATTTCCAGCCCTTTTCAGCGTCCTCTCTACATGTTGGTACCAGCATCGTGGGAATGCTAAAGGTGAGTGAGAAGATAATTTTAATACACACCTACTTATGTACATATATACATATATACATCCTATATAATATATATATTTTTGAAGTGAAACTTCTTTAGCGGCGGTTGGTTTGTTGTGAGTAAATTGGCAAATTCAAAGGAAATTGCACACGGAAATGGTGCAACGGAAATGGTGCAACGGAAGTGGTTGGGGCTGAAACAAGTGCTTCTTGTGTGTATGCATATGGTGTTAATTTAACAAAAATTTGCTAATAAAAGGTTAATAAATAATACTTAGAAAAAGACCAATACAAGAATGAAAGTAAAGGTGACTACGTACATACATAGATAAAGAAAAGAATAAAGGCACAGGTAAAATTAAAAACAGTAACAAAGATGCGTAAAGATAAAGGCAAAAAGAAGACCAAGGTAATTTTTAATACTTTACTTATATGTATAATGGCAAAGGGGAAGGGGAATATGTAGATGAAGAAAATGACAAACATAAAAGTAAAGACAAAGAGGAGGATGAGGATACCGATAAAAGTAAAGATGATTTTCGGGGTTCCCAGGACTTATCGATAAAATAATCGTTATTTTTATCGGTTTTGTTAACGATATTTTTATCGATTTTTTATCGAAATTTTTATCGCTAATTTTATAAATTTGCTATCGATATTTTCGGAGCATATCGACATAATAATCGATATTTTTATCGACTTTGTTAAATATATTTTTATCGATTCATTATCGATTTTGTAACCGATATTTTTATCTATTTTGTTATCGATATATTGGTTGATTTGGTTGTCGATATTTATCGATTTTTTTTATTGATATTTATCTATTTTGCTATCGATATTTATCGATTTTGTAATCCATATTTATCGATTTTGTTATAGATTTTTTTATCGATATGTATCGATTTTGTTATCGATATTTATGGAATTTGTAATCGGTATTTTTCGATTTTGTTATTGATATTTATCGTTTTTGTTATCGATATTTATCAATTTTTTTATCGATACTTTTATCGATATTTATCTATTTTGTTATCGATATTTATCCATTTTGTTATAGATATTTTTATCGATTTTGTTATGGATATTTTGTCGATTTTGTTATGGATATTGTTATCGATTTGGTTATCGATATTAATCGATGTTGTTATCGATATTTTTATCGATTCTGTTTTCGATATTTATCGATTTTGTTATTGATATTTATCGATTCTGTAATCGATATTTATCGATTTTGTTATCGATATTTATCGATTATATTATCGATATTTATCGATTTTGTTATCGATATTTATCGATTTTGTAATC
>NW_016171197.1:0-13376 GCF_001687245.7 Rhagoletis zephyria
GAGGACAGTGAAAAAAATGTGTGATTTAAAGAATGTATGAGTGTAATTTAAATTAAAATTAATAATAAACCGCACGCTTAGAGCTTAACAGTTTTATAAATCCACTAAACTGGGAAATTTTCCAAAGTTAAGAGTTTTCATTTAGCTTCATTGCCAATTTAAAGATCAAATATTTTCCAGTAGACTTCGCTCAATAAACTTAAGTCTAGTCAGCGCTAATATTTGCTCAAAAAATTTATTTCAACGAGCGTTAACAGTAAAAACAAACTACTCAACCAGAGTCCTGACAACTTCCGCCACAGGCGCACCTACTAAAATAATCCCACTGACCAGCGCTAGACAACGCTTCTAGTGCTATAATCTCACTTTGTTGACTGTTCATTCAAATTAACTATGAAAAAGTAAATTTTTTTCAAATTCAAAGCGATGTGCGCGTATTATTTTTTTTATTTTTATGTATCCTTTCACGCTCTTAAGCAGCAAGTTAAATATTTTTATATGATTTTGTTTTCTTCCATAAATAAATTTTTTCAGCACACACTCATTCACCACCATTTTCATTCTCCTGCGTTTTGGCTTCTATTTTTTTCTTTACTTTATTTTATGAATAGTCTCCTGCTGTGTCCACAGCACAGTTGACTGAGCGTTGTTATGATGAGATTTTCTACTTCAACCGTGAAGGAAGTGAACTTTTATCCGGCTCTGAATATTTTTGTGGCAGCGGCAGCATGGAGAGAAAAAGCTTTCTCAACCGTGCTGTGATTTCATATATTTCAATGCGTCCGCCTCGGCGGCAATTCGACGCTGGTGTGAAAGGTGCCACCAAACTAGGCATGCAGGACGCAGGTGTACCAACCACAGCAGCGGATGTGGCAACGAGGTTTAATATGACTAACAACATCAAAACTGATGAGCCTGCAAACACGACCACAGCTCATTACTCCACTACAAATCTACTTCCAACCTCCTCGTCAGCGACAACGCAGGTGGACATCAGCAACGCCTTCGCTTATTTGGTTGCTCTATTTACCAACGGAATAAAGACCAGCGTCCTAATAGCGCCATCTGCTGGAAAGTCGAGAAAGAACAAGAAACGCAAATGCAATCTTCGCAAAGTGGCCGAATCGAAGCGCAGAGTGGCGAAGCCAGCAGTTAACGCGGACTCGTCGTCAGTCTCTCTGCAACCGTGGCTCGCTGTCAATGGCATTGAAAACTCTCGTTCGTTGCTGCCAACTACAGCAACATCCGCTGAAACTGCAAAGGTAAGAAATGCCTCGGCAGACGATCTCAAATCGACAGCCAAATTGATAGGCACTTTGGAGCGACGGGACTCGCGCATCGTATCGCACTATGATGGATATCCAGCTGGCGCGGGTAATGGACGGTTTTCGTGTTTAGTCGAGGCGGTAGAGTCACAGTGCGATTGCGGTTGGAGCACATACTCGTTGAAAGTGGTTAGTGCGTCCAGTGTTGCCGGCGTTCATGAGTTCGCATCCATGGCGGGTGTGCTGACGGTGAAGTACGCGAAGATTTTCTGCGGTGCGGTGATCAGTAAGTTTTGTAAAATATAACACCCTAGAATAAGTTAACCTAATGAGATTTTACTCAAATTTCAGTACATCACCAATTCTTGCTGTCCGCTGCACATTGCTTCATATCAGCCGCCACAAATCGCTCAGAGCTGCTTCAGGTGGTTGTAGGCGAGCACGATCTCTCAACTGGTACTGTAAATAGCTTTTTCATACTTAAGTAATCGCTTTTTCGCCTAATATCATATCTTTCAGTGTACGAATCGGTCTACACTCGCTACTACGACATCGCTGCGATCATTTTGCATGAAAACTTTCGCGCAACCGGCACTCAGGTGCGCAATGACATTGCACTTCTGCGCACGCGTCAAACGATCGAGTGGAATCGAGGCGTCGCTCCCGCCTGCCTGCCATTTCGCTCGTTCGCCGATGGAGAGGATGGCCGCAAGCCGCCAATAGCAGGTCAGCGCGTGGAGACCGCCGGCTGGGGCAGCATTTCATTTGGTGGTCCTCAATCGCCGCTTCTGCGCACCGCACTGCTAGATGTGCTCGACGTTGATGAGTGTCGCAGCGCGCTGGGCGCAGTGCCGCCTGCAACATTCTGCACCTTTACACCAGGACGGGACACTTGCCAATATGACTCGGGCGGTGGGTTATATTTGCGCGAGGGCGGGCGTCTCTTTGTGGTGGGCATTGTTAGTTATGGATACGGGTGTGCAACACGACGGCCTTCGGTGAATACGAAGGTGGCATCGTATATACGTTGGATTAAGAGTCAGACGTCGCAGGTGGCATATTGTATAAAGTAGGGAGAGAGTCTGAGGTAAAAAATATTTTAAGTTGTTGTTGACATTTTGTACTTACATACATTTAACAAAAAAAATAATTATATGTTCACTTATGTTTTTAGTTATATCTTTTCCATACTTAAGGCGGTTAGAGAGAGTTTAAACATGAACGAAAGAAAAGATTTTAGGCGCATCGGATTTAAAATACTGCTGATGCTAAACGTTTTTGCACGTATTGTATTTTTTACTGATTTTCCGAGTACCTAAATCGTCTTAAGGAGAAAGGTATTTCAACGAATTCACAATCCTTCTTTCACTTTCTTTCTGCATTTTATATAGAGTAGTTTCCTTTTTGCTATTTACATACGAGTGCGTGTGCATTTCTTTTAGCTATTCGCTGTCTAGCCAGCAGTTTCTATGCTTTCCTTGTACACTATTGATTTTCTTCTGCCGTAATATGAAATCTTAAAATTGACTATGCGATTTAAAAGTTCTGCTGTGGTTATTCTTGGCAATTTTAAGCAGCCATTTTTTACCTGAAATTTACCTACCCATCTCCATGGCAATGACAGAACTCATCGCATGCCAATTTCTTTAACCACTGCGCCTAAAACTATAACGCCAAATATAAGCATTGTTTCTTCGTTGTCAATAAACCCAATAAGTCATAGCAACATCATTGGGAATCGTCATTATGAGCAGCCCTTTTCTAACAAAGTTACAAAATTCAGGCCATCTCTATTGAGCTTTCTAGTGCGCCTCAAAGTATGCCGCTACACAAAAAATAAAAACCGTTGGAAAATAATTTTTTTGTAAATTTTGGTCCATTTATTTAGTTTCATAGTAGAAATCACAATGGCGATGCCTTGAGCTTTGTGACTTTGTTAGAATAGAGCGGTTAAGCTCTTAAAGCCAAGTTTTTCGGCATACTTTTAGGCGCAGTAGTTAAATCATTTTTGCCATTGGCGTGGGAATAAAGCAGTTACTTTTGGGCTATTGAGTGTGCAAAATATTAATTATCTCCCATAAGTATTTCTGTAAATTAATTAGAATTACTGCTTTCATGCGCAATCACAATCAACCCATCCCTAATAAGTATCTACTCCAAGTGCTTATCTTCAACTCCATTCGTTGGTTACCTGAAGGCAAATGCTCAATTGCGATAGGTGTCAATTTTAACACTTACGCTCGAACGCAAATCAATCGTAGGCATTCAACGCTCGAAATCATTTGACAAACAGCTCAATAACTCTGCCACTTGGCCCACCCAGCCAGCATTACTCACATTATATTTGCGCTCTTTTCGCCACCTATACATAGCTGCTACTCAGCTACTCAATTAAACGGAAATGTTAACTAATTAGCGCCTGCAAGTATGCAATACGCCTTAGCGTTGAATGAGCACTGGCATATCATAGGTGTGATGGCTTTATAGAAAAACGTCGCACGAAAAAAGGACGAGATGCGCGTATTCAATCGACAGCATTGACAGGTTTCCAATTAAATATTTTATTACGATATACAGAGAAGTGGTGGTGGCTGCAGCCAGTTTTGACATGTCAATATACAGTAAAAGTAGCTACACACTTTTTATTTTTTACTCGTGTGAAATTTGAGCTACATATTTGTTTCCCGCAACCCTTTCGCGTCAAGAGCCAACATTTCGCTTTGGCGATTTCTTTTCAAACAGTGTTAAATAATTAAAATGCTAACGCATAACATATGAAGCATGCTTTTAAGCTTAGTGAGGGAATAGTATGGCATGCTTGCACGCCCAGAAGTATGTGATGTGTTTCGTTTTCGATTTAAAATGCAATTTTCATTCGCTTTATTTTTGATATTGCCTACTTGCAGGCGCTTAGCTAGAGAATGATATGCAAAATTCATTTGTTAGGCGAGACAAATATTTATTCGGTTCCCCGCAGGTCTTGAAATATTTTTTGAAGTAAGATTTTCTAAAATACTTTGAGTTGCATCTGCTTGCAATGTTTCTAATGAAACTACAGAAATGAGAACGAACATGCAGTCATTTAAGTAGTATTTTGCATTGATTTTGCTTCGATATCAAAAATGTTTTTCGTGGTAAAGTTTTTTTAAAAATATACATAACAAAAACAATGTAAATAAAAATATCAAATTGTGGATAAAAGTAAGGAAAAGTTAGCAAATTTTCATCAAAATTTCAAACTTTTTAATCAGAATTCAAGTATGCAGTTTGAAGTGGTTAAAAAATTCAGGTTGATTTTTGATAATTTTCTTTTTTTGCTCACGGTGTTGCGTATTCTAAATTGTAGAGAAATTTTTAGGAATTCGTAAAGATCTCATCCGATTTTTTGCCGAATTTCCTAAAATTAAATAAAACTGTGCACACTTGGCTTCTTTTAAGAAATTTCGGAAGAAAATCGGTAAAGAAATAAAAATAATGCTGCAATGTAAAGAATTTCTTGCAGACGTTTTTAAGAATTTTCTTAATTTTTGGTACAGAAATTTCTTTACGAGTTCATGTCAACCACTTCATATAATTTTCTTTGAAGATTCGTAAAAAAATCGTTACAGAAATGAGATAGGTACTCCTCACGATTTCGTTAAGATTTCGGGAACTTTGGTTTGTAGGGTATGTACATCGGTGGCAGAAGATAGATACATATCTGCCGATGGAGATGAGGTGAGTAGTAGCTTATGAGTATCTTCTAGGCAGTAGCCCATTTCAGCCATCCCCAAAGTGGCGTTCAACGGATTTTTTCATTAGAAAATCGTTGAGCGCAGTGGTGGTGCAGCCATTGGCGGTGTGCGAAAGGGGACATGGAAAATTGTGCACTAATTGCAAAACAACGGCCGTTCAAGTGCGCACAAACCGTTATACACTGAGATGCATACACGGCTGGTTTTGCAGTATATTGCAATTTCCAATTATTAAAGAAAGCGAAAAAACTTAGCGCCTAGATGCATGCAACAAAAGTAGATTTTTATGCATTTACTCGCGCTGTACAACTGCAGCCAGTTTGTTGGTAAATGCGCATCCAAGTGGTGCGTGGTTTGAGCGCGCATTTAGTTGCGCTTTCTAAGCATTAATTTCGCGTTTTAGTTGCGCTTTTGTTAGCTGGTGTTGCTGACCATACTGTGCAGCGCCTAAATATATGCTTCACTATAGGCATTTTTATTGCCCTCATTTGTTTGTTATATGCCACGTAACTCGCTGAGATGTGGCAGGTATTTAAATCGATTTTTTTGTTTTCATTTAAATTTTTGTTAGATTTTACATTTTTCGGTTTAGTTTATTTTTAGTCAATTTTTTATAGGCTCTATACAACTTTTGTGCGCCTAAATGCATGCAAAGCCTGCCAAGTAACGCTTGCCCATTCATTAGCGTTTGCCACAGTGCAACGCAAAACCAATTTAGCATGCTCTACTACAATCCATATATTCATACATACATATAATGTACATATGCATTTGTATGTTGGAAAAAACGACGCCAGCAAAATTATCGTAAAAATACTAAGTGTATATATGCGCTTTCACATGACTAAGTAAAGAGCGCGCAAACGTGTATGAAGTAGCGCTTTGGTTGAGGCATAGAAATTAGAAACGAAATTGGATTGGCGGTCTGCTGTGGGTCTCTCTTTGTGCTTTGCTGATTGGTAGGGTGTGAGGGAGGGAGCTTCATTGCTGATGCTGCTGCTGTTGTTGCTGGCGCCAAGCTTAAAATGTCGGTTACATGAAACCACGCTACCAAACAAGCTTAACGCGCTACTGGCAGGCCTAGTACAGAGAGAACTCTATTGACAAAAAACGGTTAAGAAGTAAGCGAAACAAAAAAAAAACTGAAAATTTTTTAGAATCACTATTGGATTTTAAAAATTTTCCGCTTCGCAAAGGACTTTTTAAATATTTTTTTTAATACTTTTTCCGTTGTGAGGTTTTGATTTTAAAATTATTTTCACTTTTGAAATGAGAGAATATCGAATCTGAGAGTCTGTGGTGTTGATTATGGACGCGCTAAATGGACTTCGGTGACAGTTTTTACTTGTTCAGCCGCAATTAGTTTGTGAAACAAGTTTTATATGTAGTATGTCGGCTTGAGCTCTCTCGTGAAAGTGTTGGTGGAGACACCACCACCTAGGCCTATCCAGATCAAAAGCAGTAGTTCAAATACCAATTTAATGAAGGCGGTGGACTTTAGGCTTCGCACTATGAGGTCTTGACCAGATTCGAGTTCCACCTCCCAAGGTTTTGCAGCCCATCTTTTGGTTGGAGTTTGTTGTTTTGTTACTTTGTCAGATGGCGTACCCCACATGGTGAATTCCTATCTCTACTTCTATCTCGGTTCCGTCTTTGAACCAATTGTTGGTCTGGTCACCACCCTTCCACTATAAAAGGTAAAAAGAACGGCCTTACCATGCATTAGTGGTGCTCTGCGCACTGCACCCTCGGAAGCAAGTGTCTTTTTAGGCTTCGCTTGCTGGAACGTACGGACTACTGGGTGCCAATTATAACCTTCGATGAAGGATATGAAGTAGACATCCTTAGCAGGGTGCAATGTACCCAGGAGGTTCCGGACTCCGTTCGGTCTGATTGACAAACTGGTGGCTATGCAGGAAACTTTTTATTGCTTTTTTTATTTCCTCACAAATAATTCGACGGCCGCTGTGGTGTAGTGGCTAGCAGTGCGCATTGCTAACTACTACATATGGCGGTCGCCCTACTCTTCAAGCCAGATATTGAGCGACCAGAATTTCTTGGACTGTTTTCATAGCATAGTTTTAGGCATTCTGTAGTAGGATGTGAATTCAAAAGCATAACGCATAACGGGAAAATTCTTCATTGCATTTCTAAAGTCATTAGGGGTAGTCTTTGAGTCTTGCAAAGCCCTTGCACGGATTGCACGGTAAAAACCGGTTTTCGTATAGGACAGCTTTGCGAACCGTGCACCGTGCAAGGGCTTTGCAAGACTCAGAGAATACCCCTATTCTAAAAATTAGTAGCAAAATGCGCAAATGTGTTTAAAATACATATGTATCTACAATAGGGATTTTAATGTTCTATCTGTGCAATGTCTTCTAACTACTATATACCATGCTTGCACTACATCGGCTTAAAGCAGTATATTTGCACATTTTTTGCGCTTAATCAATCTCTCCTCTACTGTACACATACATACACACTACATAGCTTAATTAACCCTTGACAGCAATTTCACAGTTATTATGACATCAAAGATTAAAAATGCAAAATAACTAATTGCCACTTAAGCCTTAACAGGCCAACGTAAGCAGTTTAAGGAGTGCAGCACTTTTACTTTAACTTGAACATGAACTTGAAAATTCACGCAAATAATTTTAAAACAATTAGAAAGAAAATGAACACAGCAAATGTAGTAATTATAACAAATACAAATAAAAATGGAAAATAAAAAATTAAAAAAAAAATAGAAAAGGCAGAAATTAAAATGTAAAACGCAGAAGAGCACTTGCGCTAATTTGCGCGCGGGACATCAAAGCGTATACGTTATATTATGTGTACATGTGTGTGAGTATGTGTAAGCATGAGTGACTGCACTGCAGTGCCTTGTGCATGGAATACGTAGTGCAGTTTAATTGTCACGAGAGGCATAAATACATACATTTGTAAGCAGGGAAGAGAAAAAAATAGCAACACAAAAAATTGGAAACAAAGGAGTAGTAAAATAATTAAGACGAAAAGTACTTGAAATTATTATGGAGACAAAGGGCGAACGCTTCAAAATCCACTAAAACATCCGCAGCCGACTAACGGTCATCAGCAGTAATGCTGTAAAAACTGTAATAGGACAAGAAAAATAACAATTGCATAGTTAAAATATCAAAAATTAACTCAGCAGCGGAGTCGACCAGAGTAATGTCCGTCTAAAATGTTGTAGTTGTGTGATTGTTTGTTAGAGTTAATTGCATAGAAGCACTAAAGGATAAACAGACAAGCGAAAAAATTACAGCTTGAGATAGCAAAAAAAAAACAGCGCAGCAAGTGCAGGACACGCGGCTGCTGCCCGAAGTAAGCTGCCGCATTTTTCATCTTGGTTTTTGCTTTTATTCGCGTAGTTTTTATTTAATAACGAAAAAATACAAATATAAATATAAATAAGAATGAATTTGCACAGTGCAGAG
This sequence comes from Rhagoletis zephyria, assembly GCF_001687245.7. Classification (NCBI taxonomy): domain Eukaryota; kingdom Metazoa; phylum Arthropoda; class Insecta; order Diptera; family Tephritidae; genus Rhagoletis; species Rhagoletis zephyria. The sequence continues at coordinate 8,461 of NW_016171197.1, forward strand.
CGCATAGCGAAACGGGGTCAGCGACGGGGTCACACAGCGTGCGCATAGAATTGAGAAATTGAAGTGTGCTGAGATGTTGTAGCTGCAGCGGGCGGTCGGCGCGCGGAGGGTGTGGAGCACCACTTCACTTGCGCTTGCTGGTGGCACTTGCGCCCGAGCGGAGCACCCACTGCTGCACATTGGGTAGCCCACTTAAACTAACCCTTTTTTTTGTTCGTTTGCCTTTGCCTTTTGCCATTTGCATTTTACTTTTAGCTTTCGCATTTGCGTTTCTTTGTTCCTACATTCGCATAATATCTTTGTTATTGTTGTTGTTGCTGTTTGGTGTTGTAGCAGTGATTGCGGCTACTGCTGTTCGTTGTTCGTTGTTGCCACCCACCTTCTATGCTTTATTGAAATGCATTTAAATTTGTTGTGCGTGTGGGTCTCTTGTATTCTTGCTTCTTAAAATTTTTTCTATGCCACACTTTTTTCCTTTGGCTACTTTCGCGTGAAGAGACTTTGTTGCAACATTGTTTTACGTCCTTTATTTATTCGTTCGGTGTTCTGCTGATGTGATGAGGATGTTGATGTCGCTGTTAAGCATTAAGGAAATGCTTGTCGAGTCGATGCCAGCATTGGGGCACTGAATGACTGACTGGCGCTTGCAGTGTGCGGCAATCGGGCAGTCAAGTGTCCTTTTTTATTATATATTTTTTATATTATTGCTCTCAGCTTGTGTTTTTGTTTCCGTTCTGCTTTAACACAGCTACACAAATGAACTTAAGCGCTTTGTGTGCCAGCGCGAAGACACAGAGTGAGTTGTTGGATGGATGTGTGCTTGTGTGTGCTGGGTTGGTTGGTGGTTCTCAACACAAGCGACGATGACAATAACAATTATGAAGAATTACTTAAGTGCACTTGGCCACATTTTGTTCATAATAATAAAAAGTGGAGGCGGTTGAAACTGCATTAACATCAAGCGGAAAATAAAGGGTATTATGAGAAGAAATAGGTAGAATTTTTCAATTTGCTGCTTTGTAGAGATATGTCAGCGCTGGTATAGTAACAGGATTGATTATACGATATTGCTTAGGCATGATTTTGAAGGCTTTAAAATATTTTATTTTAACTACATACATTCTAATATCATTGCATTAGCTGTCCTTTCTTAAAGGGTAATATCAGAAACTCATGCTTGTCATAACGGTTAACTACTCTGCTCTTTGGCATAGTCCACATTGAAAAAAATCATATCTCTTCGTATTCATATTTGTAATTGTATTCATATTTGCTTATTCGTAGTCACATTCTTATTCTTATTACCCGTGAATGGATTTTTAGGACCGACATAAAAATCTGTAAAAAGGCAAAATAAAAGGAAATAAGCTGGAAAAGGTCTAAAAATAAAAAAAAAAACAAAAACAGTAAAAACCGAAAAATAGGGGGTAAAGATATTCATTTTATAAATGTTAATTTTTCAAATAAAAAAATCATTTATGTATTACATACATATCGCACCCTAAATCAAAAACAGTCACAACTCAAAAAACCTCAAATGTTCAGGAAACGCAAAAAACTGTGCAATAGATGCACGCGACGAAAGCAAAACAAAAACAGTCTTAGTAGAAAAAATTTTGGCGGACGATAGAAATTGGGTCTGTGAACTTTTTTTATGGGAACAATCGATTTTGAAAAATTTTGAGTTGTGACAGTTTTTGATTTAGGGTGCGAATGTGTAGCACATAATACAATAAAAAAGGGTGTTATACGCTAGCATTCGCTCCAATCTCCATCTCAAGTTCGCTTAGAAAAATTAAATTTACCTCTTTGAGAAACTGTAGTGATTTTCATCAAAAAGTACTAAAACTGGCACTCTCAGTTTTTTTACTAAAAATGGCTAGTAATTTTATATTTTCACGTATATTTATGTCAAAATCCCATAAATCGAACTTTAGATAAGGTTTAAAATCTTATGTCTCCTAAAATATATCTTATATAGCTTAGATTTAAATAACCTTTTTTTTAACTAAAAAAATCTGTTTTTCACAAATTTGAATTTAATACTTTAGTGCGAAAAAGTAAGAAAAAATTTAGTACTGCTTCGCATAATGGTTTTCACCTTTCTCCCCTTTCTCTTCCACTTTTCAAACTTCCAAAGTAGAACCTTCAGCTGAGGGAGCGTCTAAACGAGCTGTTTCTAGGTACGCGTATATCACCTTTTATTTTCGTATTAAGATTTCAACATATGAAAACTTTTTACTTATGCTGGGTTTTCACTAGGCACTGAATGGCAAAAATTGTAATGACAAAGCTGGGTATTAAAAAATATTCCAGTTATTACGTTAAAAAATAGTCATTAAATTCATTTCCACATGGCATTTTATAAATGCCTCCAATTTTTCGTCATTTCATTGCTTAGTGGAAATACAGCATTGGATTGAGTACTCTCCGGAAAAAATGCGAATATAACGGAAAAAGCAAAAAAAGGCAACATAAAATGTTATTAGACCGTTTTGGAAAAAAGTGCGCCGTACACTTCTGAGTCTTAAGGGAGAATTCACACATGGATCGAAACTGGACGGCAGGATTGGTGGATGGATCTTCTGGCGCGATTTCAAGGTCCTTCTGACTGAATGTGTACAAAGAGAGATCGAGGGCCACAGTTCATTTTGTATTGGAGGGGGTTTTAATGGGTCCAATCGGTATTCCCGCAGTAAGGCTGAACACATTACCTAATGTCGTTTGTCGCAGTTGCTTGGAAGATGGCGGGGTGGCAGCAGCTCAACGCTCTCCTCTTAGGTGTCCAACGTTCGCGAGACTAAGGTTCAAATACTTTGGCTCGCACATCCGTTTAGCCCTGAGCAGCTCGGAGGCATTGAGATTTGTAGAATTCGTAATACGTAATCGGCTGGAGGCGTTTTCTCGATTAAATATTGCCTGCCGTTCAGAGTTATGTGTCACAAACGACAATAACTTAATTGGCTAAGTGAGTCCCTTGCTAATCCCTGAGTCTAAAGTATGTATTGCCCTCATTGACCTCAGTTAAAATGCCTATGGTAATATGAAGTCATGACCAAAAATTACAATACAACTATTAACAGTAAAGTTAGCTTTTATTTAGAAAAGAGCGAAATAGAATAAGTATAAATTTTTTTTAGATCAAAAGAAATACAAATAAAAATCAGTGGAAAAGTCTTGTTTGGTCTTATTTAATACTTTCTTGCATATTTTGACTTTTTCGGTTTTGAGGAGGGCTTACAGCTGCCTACTGTCACACGGGAAGTCTATGGTGCAATGTCTGGTCTAAGCAACATCAAAAAAGCTTGTTTAAATAGCCGTCGATCCTCGGCAGGCAATGGAAAATGGCCGAGTGTACTTCTGCCACAAAAAAAAAGCTTCTTGGGAGGTGAAGTAAAAGTGTAGAGCTCTCCGCTTGGTCTCACCATGAAGAAGCGCCAAACATTCATTTATTGGAATCAAATATGATGATATACTCTTCATTCCCAAATAACCTGGGTTATATTTGTAAAACTATTTATGGGTTTCCCTTAAACTGGACAAGGCCTTGAAAACTTCGAAAAACTAAAAACTTTTATTGAAGGGTCAAGATTTTTATGAAATGAAAAAAATCGGTTTGTTCGATAAAAAAAAATCGGTTTATTCGACATTCAAAAAATTAAGATTTCAAAAAAGCCGCATATAGATATGAAAAAAACGGTTTTGGAAAAACCGAGTCAATCACGCTAGCACTTGCCCACCAGATCTCAGTTCCTGCCATCCTAACGCACCACCCTAATGCCAATAAATTAAAGCTCCCTCAAAATCATTAAAGTTTGGTAAGGAAGTATTTTGATTATTTCAGTTGAGCTACTTATTTAAAAAAAAAATATTGCCGAGTGTAGGAATCATGAAAATATTTTAAAGGGCGAGCCCTATGTTCACAAAAGTTTTGTTTTTCCGTCATTGCATTTAAAAAATAGATACATACTTTAGACTTGGCGGTCTTCGCTGAACTTTTTGGTTGGTTTGTAAGGTGGTACGGCTAAGTGTATATTTGGAGTTGAGTAAAGCTAAATTGTGGTTATATTTAATCGAAATTTCTCTTTCTCTTACCAGAAGAAAGGCAACTACAGTCCCTGCTTATTATTTATTATTTCGATTTATATTTATATTCTTATTCTTTTTTATATTTTTATCCCTATTTCTATTCTTAAGTACTCCTATTACTTTTCTTAATACCGGTAAAAATTCACTTTAAATTTAAGTGGACAATTTTTGTTGAGACAATTTTCTAACGGCAGTAGTGAATGAGTGAGCAAATGTCGCAGTGTGGGTATTTTGATTGTAATTTTCCATAAACTATAAAGCAATTGTGGCTTAAATTTAGAGCAGTGACGTTTGGCGAAGAAGGAGACCATTTTAATTTAAATGCAAATTGAGCCTTTTGTAATCGTCATCACCATGAAAATCATCAGTAGCAGAAGCAACATCAAGAACGACAGTAAGAGGCAATGGATGGTATGTATAGCACAGAAGAATGCCAACAGACATACATATACATACATACAAAAGCTACATAAATTTCAACACATAACTTCTTTCCTTTTACTAAAACACTTTAAGCACTACTTGCCTTGCTAACGCATGCTAAGGCAGCACTTTTCTCACCTACCCTAATGCAATCAAGTTTATTTATTAAATAAAAAACCAATCAGAAAATTGTGTAAAAAATAATCGCTATTTAATTTTATATATATTTCGTATAAATACAACCAAACAACAGCTCAAGGTGCACACACACCGCCACCACTTCGCGCATTCGTCCAGATCCACTCCAGGTACGAAGTGATTCGGGTGTTCACGCCGACCGCAAAGCGAGCGCCACACGCGCCACCATAACTGATTACACCCAGAGCATACATGCGTGATGGCTG
>NW_016171197.1:14195-14772 GCF_001687245.7 Rhagoletis zephyria
AATAACGGGGCCACCGGAGTCATATTGACACGAGTCCTGTCCCAAACCCCGATAATCGTAGGTGCAAATGTGTGAGGCGGTAATGCTGGTGTTGAATTGCATTTCACAGGCACGATTCTCTACAGTCATTTGCTCGACTTTCTGCAGCGTATTCGACTTGGGCCCGGCGAAGGAGGTGGTACCCCAGCCGGCTACATCCACCGTACGGTAAGTGAATAGATCAGAGCTGAGAGATGAGAACGAAAGAAAGAAGAATTAGGTAAAAAGGTAGTCGCTTAAAAAGTGATTAAACAAACGCTTGCAATAGCGGCAGGCAAATGGGACCAACGCCACGTGACCACTCAATGCGCGCGATGGTGATGAGTAAGGCCAGATCGTTCGCCACAATGGCCGCTGTGGATACGTATTCAGGATGAACGATTATCTGCTGGATGCGATGTTGCACGGCGAACATGGAATCGCTGGCTGAAAGGAGAGAGGAGAGAGGCACAAAAACGATGCATTAAAACTGTATGCCATGACCTAAGTTTCAGTTTTTCCTTTACTCACTGGTGCTTAAGTCGTGATCGCCCACATA
>NW_016171198.1:0-1631 GCF_001687245.7 Rhagoletis zephyria
CCAATTTCGAAACTATAAAACTCCTCATCTACAGAAAATTACCTTTCCAGCGGTATTTTTGGTTTTGAAATCNCATATTTAACTTTATTTCAAAGTTTGATTTCATTTCCAAGCAAAACAAAATGCGAAACCTGCCTGCGAAGCCTGGTAACATAATATTTAATAAAATGCGAAACGGCTTAAATTGAACAGGCTGCAAAAACAACCATACACAAATATGAAAATTTTTAAACGACGATTTTCAACCAATTTCGAAACTATAAAACTCCTCATCTACAGAAAATTACCTTTCCAGCGGTATTTTTGGTTTTGAAATCGGCAAATTTATCTTGGTCTTCATCTTTGTTTTTATCTTTCATATCTCTGCTTTTATCCTTCTCTTTATCTATTCACGTAGATGAGGTGAGGTGTGATGACGTGATAAGATGTGACGTTATTTTTATGTGATGTGATAGGATGTCATGTCATGTGCTGTCATATCCTGTGATGTCATGTCATATGATGTCATACCATATGATGTCATATCATGTGATGCCACGTCATGTAATGCAATGTCATATCATGTCATGCCATATAATGTGTTGTCTTATTATATGATGTTATGTCACGTGATATCGTGTGATGTGATATCATATTATGTGATGTAATATCATGTGATGTCTCATCACATCATGTGATATAATGTGATGTGATGTCATTTAATGTGATCACATTCCATGTTCTGATTATTATATCGATATTTATATAGAAAAATATAACGATTGCAAAATCGATTAATTCATCGATAAATATAACAATCATAAGTTTCGATTATTATACATATCGGCAACAATATCAGTTACTAAATCGATAACAAAATTATTTAATCGATTATTATACCGATAACAATATCCATTAATGTATCGATAACAATATTGATTATTATGTCTATTACAATTGCGGTTATTTAATAAATAAGAGTATCGATAACAATATCGATTATTTTATCTATAACATCAATTATTATATCGATAAAAATATCGAGTTTTATATCGATAACAATATCGATCTTCATCCTCATCCGTTTCTTCATATTTATCTTTATTTTTGCATATTCCTCGTCACCTTTACATTAAAGTGTTTAAATTTACCTTGATCTTCGTTTTTGCCTGTACCTCTAGGCATCTTTGTTTTTGTTTTTATTCTCAAACCGCTAAACCTTGAAAATTTACTCCCAACCAACCAACTGCCGCTAAAGAAGTTTTACTTTATAAATTCAAGAAATTTTCTTACCCTTTCAGTTACCCTAATTCATATAGTTATATCTGTCATTGTCTCCATTTTCGTCTTTATCTTCACTTTTGCCTTTCTTTTTTTTTTGACCTCATCGTTATCATTTATTTCTTCATCTTCATATTTATCTTTACTTCAAAGCTTAATTTCAAGTGTGAAGTGAAACAACATGCGAAACATGTCAAATTGAACATGTTGCAGCAACATCTATACACAATTCGAAAATGTTTAAACGACGGTTTCTGCCCTAATTTTCAACCAATTGTGAAACCATAAAAACTCTGCTCATCTACGGAAAAATGCCTTTCCAACGGTGTTCTTGGTTTTGAAATCGGTTCGGTAGAATCGCCAAACGAACG
>NW_016171198.1:13861-14770 GCF_001687245.7 Rhagoletis zephyria
TAGCTCCTCTCGGCTCGATGCGTTACTGGACATTGCCTCCAGCTTATCTAANGTTTGTCAATCTTAAACGGATCTTTTCAGTCACGTCTTTGCTTGGAGGTGAAGCCTTTCTTTGGCTGCGACATGTGCAACAACACCAAATCGCCTTCCTGTAGCTCCTCTCGGCTCGATGCGTTACTGGACATTGCTTCCAGCTTATCTCCTGTGGTGCACCATCTCACATGGTCGTGCTTCTGCCGGCCACTGGTGGTGACCAGACCATGTCTCTTCTCATGGGCACCCTTTTCGCCAGATCTATGTCGCATCATCTGTCCATGACACCCAGACTCCCGCCTTCGTGCTGCACTGCCTTCAGCACATTTTGTTACATCCGGATCCCTACGCTGAAACTCCCGCCGTCGTTTCGTATCTCGCTCGTCCGCAGCTGCTAGCTTCATTGACCGGACATGTATAATCTCAACCTTGCTTAACTGCTCGCTTTTGCCAAGCCCCTTTTGCAGGACACTTCAAAGCGCGCCTACTGCTACCACAGCCGCTTCCATTTCCGGCCACCGGCGTATCACCATTGCAACGTGGTTCAGTGGCTTTCCTCCTGCCGGAAACACTGCCTGGCTCGCCATGACCACTTTCTTGTTGCGACCTCTTGTTCACTGAGCTGGCGGAACCGTTACGCTTTTCCTGTATCGGCGAACCACTTCCTTCTCCTGACGAAACCATTTCGTCTCCATCACTGTCAAACTCCGCCCAACTAACCACTTCCTTTTCTGGTGGAATCTTCGGCACTTCCTCTAAGACCAACCGTCTGCAGAAGCACTGGTTGTCGTAACCAACCCTAATTGGCACTTTCCTGTCGCCATATGTAGGTTAGGATCATTCCCTGGAGGTCAATCTTCATGCCTTGCCCAAGTA
>NW_016171199.1:0-10642 GCF_001687245.7 Rhagoletis zephyria
TACACATCATTATTTTCCAAGTACAAATGTATGCGTGTACGTGTGTATAGTGTCTCTAGAATAATGGCCTTATTCATAGAAAATAAAGTTAGTTTAAAAAGCTTTTTATAGATGACGTTTTCACACATATTTCAATTATAAACCTTTTTAAAGGTAGATAATTTATTTTTTTTTATGAATAACGCTATTAATATTTAGTGCAGATAAAAAACTGAATTGCTTTACCCCTTGAAGTCAAGGAGGCCATCAAGTTTGAGGCAAGATATAATAAAATTCTAGTAAGTTATTAATATATATATATAAATGTAACCCAAAACTTACGTTTTTGGAGATTTCACATTTAAACCTTTATGAAAACTGGTTCGGTTTTCGGTTCCTATCAACCATTTGTGGAAAATTTCGGTTCGGTTAGTGGTTTAGTTAATTAATAGAAAAAAGACTGTTTTCTGTTTTAAAACCGGTTCGGTCCAAATTGGTACACGTCCCTGATTTCTAGATTTATCTTTTTATTAAAACGGCCACCAGAGGGCGCAACAGTGAAAATGTTTACGTTTTCTGCGAAACATATTTTCTCAAGGCACCAGCTTTACACCTTCTTCCAAAACTATTGCATTAGCCTTCAAAAAGTCTATCAATGCGATGTAAAACGTTGTTCACATGGGGTGATTTTCCAAACAATTTTAGAGGCGATTAGTTGAATCAAAAGTTGGCTCCTCCTCCCCCACATCTTAACAAAAACGGTAGTTTGGTTATTCTTATAAAAGAATTGAATTTTTTAAGCGTGACAACAGTTCATGTATTTCAATTTTAAAGCAGAGGCAGTAATAAAATTTTTAAATTGTGAAAAAAAAATTTCCACCATTTTTTCTAAGGTATCTGAAAATTATATCATCTCAAATTTATTTTTATTACTTGAAAAATCGATAAATTCTGTCTCACCTTTGTTAAACATTCGCAAACAAATTAAGTTGCCCGAATTTTTCCATTATTTTTGGCATACCTCGAAGTTTTCTTGATTTTTCGTTTACTTTGAACATTTTTCCGTGACTTTTGCGGTTTCCTGGATTTTCTCGGACCTTCTATAATTACAAATATCCTTGTTTTTTTTTATATATATTAAGGGATCTTATCTAAATACGAAAACTTATGAAAACCGTAAATTTAAGGTCGGTGTTATGCAGACAAACTTTTGTTTGCCAAATTAAATGGCGGCTGCTTAGTTTGCTCGGCGATGGTTATGTCGAGTTTAGCACAGGGTTGCACGTTCATTATGGTTTTCGTGGCTATTGCCAACACGAAATGAAAATTTCAGATGTACATAACGCGCACAATAAATATATTTTTATGATATCGTATAGGCAATTAACTGTGCCCTAATCTTTGAAGCTTCTACAGCATATATTCAGTTCCCTAGCTTTCGGTNCCGAATTTGCTGCAGTTTGACCAAACAAAATTAGTTTGCTGTGAGAGTCGCCAAACTCGCTCTCTCCGAGTTTGCTGCAACAACAATTGCACGCAGTTTGCCAAACAAAATTTCTGCATAACACCGGCCTAAGAGTGCACATTAGGGTGGTCCAAGAATGCAAGTGAAAAAGTAAAGTCGCAATTTTTATGCTCTCACTCCTAAGATTGTTCTATGCCAAAAAATATACCCCTACTTTTTATTTTGAAATCAAAAAATATTTAAAGGTCGCTCAAAGCACTCAAAGTTTTCCATGTAATAGAACTCTTGAAAATCAATATTTTTTTATCGGAAAACTCTATTTCGCTTTAGAAGATTCTCACCAATAATACCCGTTTGTTTGTTTAACCATTTTTTTATAGTAACGATATTTTATAGGTCCACCAAAACTCATAGAAAATGTTAGAAAGTGCAATGGGGATAAATAAAAAATCTTTAGTGTTAAAATATGGTGAGAGGATTGAAATTACGACATTACTTTTTTTGGACCACCGTAGTGCAAGCAAAGCCTTAGATGACAACAAAATGCAAAAATAAGAAAATTCAATAATATTTATAAAAAAAGTCACGCATCTTATTTACAGTACCTAATAATATTTTCCGTAAAAATGACGGCATGTTGGATTTAAAAGTCTTTACTCCATGTTTACACCTCCCACATTGTTTACGCACTGGATTCGATGCTTACATTTTTGGGCAATTTTTTAAATGCAAATTTTGGTTAATGGTTTACGAGGTTTTTTGTTTTTGTCCTTACGCCTGAAATTCTAAAAATTTTTGAACGCTAAATAACAGTTAATGTTTTTAAATTTTTAAATAATTAGGGAATATATTTTTGGCGCTTATTACACTCTAAAGATTTTTTAAAACACATTTAACCGTTGAAAAGTTTTAAGACCTTAAGGCGTAACGACGCTTAACACGTCTTGTTAAAGCCAAATTTTTTCTTTAAAGTTCTATTCCAGCTATTCTTTAACAAAAAAAAAATATAAATTGATTACTATATATTTAATGCATGCAGTATTTGTTTGCGTACCTCCATTACAACGTTCACGCAGCATTCGTTTTTTCCTGTTTTTTTTTCTCTCTCTTTCTAAAGCAACGACCTATCCAAGCTATTATTACTTAATTTCCACATTGCATTCGTTGCTTGGCGACACATGCCGCTAGACAGTTGTTTCAGTAGTAAATGAATTAGATTCGCAAACGCATTTGTCAAAACGGATTTCCGGGTGTCATCTTCTGTTGGCACACAATCGCTCGCTCATCGACAATGCAGTTGTTGAGAGTGTGTATATATACATATATATGTTTGTGACTAAATGTATTAAAGTCACAGACATATCCGGCTTTGACTCTCAACAAATTCTAAGCGCTTGGCCAAAGGCAATAGCCATGATCGGCAGCATTAGCTCTGTTTTCTTCACTTTTCGCCATCTTCCATTAATACGCTGCTTGCATGAATTGTTTACAGCGTACACGGTGAAAGCAAAGCGGAAGCTCTCTACCAACGCGTAAGCTCACTCCTACACTAATGTAATGAATTAATAGACACGATTACTTTTTATTTCATCTGCAATTTTATTTTGCTTCTTATTTTTCTTAGCTTTCCTTTTTCTTTTTGTGACTCGTATCTACTGATAAGAGCTTGCTTGTGTACTAGAGTTTGTATTTATGTAGTATTTATATGTGTGCTTGCGTACTGTTGTCGCCGCTATGTGTTTTAATTAAAATGTTGCCATCAATTAGCAGATTTTTTCTTGCCTCCGATCACTTTGCCGGCACTACTTGTCGGCTTTGTCGCTGCTGGCTGTCTTCCGGCTGCGCGCGGTCAACAATTTCAGCACAGAAAGCCCCACTCATTCAATCAGTACTTCTCTCACTAACGGATTTCTTACTTTTTTTTTCTTAGTTTCCTGTCTTCCATTCAATTTACGCTGTTGGCGTGTTATGAATTTTTTGCTTCCGCTAAGTTACCAACTTCTTCAATGCGCCGTTTGCCAAAGCTGATTACATCTTTTCGTGATTCACGCCTGCCTCTTAACTACTTTTACTTAGTCTTAGTTGGCTACTGATGGTGTGGTGTTTTTTCTTTTTTTTTTAGTTATTGTTGCCGATGTTGATGTCTGCCACCCGAAGGCGCTAGTTAATTGGGCTTAAGTTGATAAATTGTTTCCGTTTGATAGACGTAAGGAAATATGTGCTTTATGCATCCGCTTGGGAAAGGTTATTAATGCTTTGAGTTTTTGCGTGACGAAGCGTAGAGCCTACATATTTTGTGTGCGTAACCATTAACGAGCCACTATGCTAATATCTATGTGTTACTTAGCTCAGAGCTCATAAAGCGCTTAATGTATGACCAATCATGAAAATATACTCGGAGAATGTGTGAATCAGTGACTATTTCATGAAGTTAATAAATCACCGAAAACACAACAAATACATATTTTTTTTGAAATTATGGCGAAAAGCTTTTTATATTTATGCGTGCATAAAATATATATTTTGGCATCACTTATAATTATAATTTCATAAATTAGTTAACATAACGAACAACTTACATCATCAAAATGTTGATAAGAAAAGAAGGTTCCAGTTACTTAACTCAAGCCCCGAAAATTACTCTCTATAAAATATTTTAATGTTTTTCATATTGCATACAAACAATTCTGTTATCGCATTTATTATTTGTGCATCATTGTTGCTTTTTAAGATTTCAGTTTTTTTTTTAAATTTGCACAAAGCAAACACAAAATACATTTCATCGAAAATAAACAACTGATAAGCTTCCTAGCTACGCCTTCTAAATAGTTATAAAAAAAAAATGCATTCAAGTGCCCAAAGAAAAGCTTCTACATGCGCGCACACATACATATGTATGCATAGGAAAATGCTTACACCATACACTTACATACATTGAAACAACAATAGCAAAATATACAATTGTTTGGGGTGAAAGGATAACAAAGAAATCGTTTAAAATTTTAATAACAAAAGATTGTTTACACTTCAAACAGACAAAAACTGGCCTGCTAGCACTTACAAACATGCATACATTTACACAAATTTGTATACATTTATAAAGGCCATATCTGCCTAAACTGTTATTGCCTTACCGGAGGCGCATAAAAGTCATTGACTTGCACAAACACATGCACAAATGTACAGACGCGTGCAGACAATGTGGTGTGTTTAGGTAGTTACAAAAATAGCTTTTAAGCTTAAAAGTAGCCACATTCACGTTCAAGTTTTACATGCATATATGTAGCAGTCAACAATTTTCAAGCATAGTTTTGGTTGAATGAATTTAATTTGTATGAAAGAAGCCTAGCCGCGCACAGAGAAAAGTGCAATGACACCCAGAATAAGCAAATAAATTTGCATATGTGAAATTTACATTTTTTTTTTGGAAAATACAATGCATACGTTGTCGAGAATATAAATAGGGAAGACACATTTCAGCAAATTTTGCCTATTTTTCTTTGTTTAAAAAATATTTGTCTAAACAATACCGTGCAAATCAAAATTTCAAACTTTGTAGAACATTTATAAAAATTCGATGAACTTTAAAAAACATTCATCAAAATTTTAAAATTTTTTTATCAGATTTTTTTAGAATTTTTCTGAGTATGCAGTTTTGTAGCCCCTTAAATTTTATATATAATAATGGGCAAGTTTTGGGACTTATCGTTGATTTTTCGCAATTTTTTTCACGCATTTTCTTCTATACAAAGTATGCGAGGCAATGTTTTTATAATGAGGAAAATATGCAACACCTTCTACAAAAAACAAAATCGCAAGAAATTAGCGGTACTGCTATCAGCTACGTAAAATTTGCACTTCATTATAATAAAATAGAATGGGCTAGAAACCTGCATACTCGAATATTTCTAAGAAATCTTATTAAAAAGCTCAAAATTTTGATTAGGCTTTGTCGAGTTTTTCTAATTTTTGTACAAAGTTGGAAGTTTAGACGATTTCTGTTTGATAAGGAGATACACTTTCATAAAAAAATGATAAAGAACAAATGAACAATTCCATATTTATATTTTCGCCACTGTATGTAAAAAAAAAAAAAAAAAACGCCCACGACGGTTATGGTCTTTATTATGAAGACCATAATTTAACCATTAATTTTGTATTTTTATTTTTCTTTTAGAATTTAATCAATGTTTGACCGTTAGTTTTGATATTTGATTTTTCGGCCAAATTATATCTGTTATTTTCAGAAATAATTTTTAGATTATAAAAAATTTAAATCGGTCAAAAAACGCAATCTTTATAATAACGGTAATAATTAGCAAAAAATAAATAAAAATTTTAAATAAAGATTATTTTGATCGGAAAAATAAAACAAAAACTAAGGATTTTGCAAATTTTCGAAATATTTTGCTATTTAACGGTTATTTTCGCTTTCTGAGTTTAGGCTCTTCGCATTTTTTATAAATAGATATACAACACATATACGTTTTTGGTGCCGTCCGATAAGATGTCTTACTCATAAAATCAAATCGTTAAAAGGTTAAAATTTGGCGATTTTGATTGATTAAATCACTCATGATTTCAGGACAAATATAACTCTTTATTAACCAAATATTAAAAAAAGTGTAAAAGTGCAGGTGAAGAATATATGTACAGTAAATGAAATAGTAGTTGTAAAACGTATCAAAAGCCAGTTACTGAAACCTACATAAAAAAAAGTTACTCATACGCCACGTAAAAATTCAGCATTAAAATTTGCTAGGTACACTTTTTATGAAAACTCATATTTTGATATAAGAAGAAAGAGAAATTAAAAATACACTGTATTAAAAATAATTTAGGTACTTAGTTTATATTCAGCGAAAGCCAAATTTGCTTAGCCCAATAGACGTATCAAAAACCCGATAAGGCGAAAATAATTCGAAAACATTTTATAAAGGTCGGATCCTTTTAATTCATATATGGGTGTGGTTTACTTCAAGCATACAAAAGATAAATTAAAAATGTTTGCGTAGTACTTGAATAAAATAGCTGTAGAAGTTTTTCGTATCTTGTAAAATTTGTAGATATTGACTTAGAAAATTTTCACTCTAGGTAGACGTACATATACACCTTTATATTGTTACAGGAGCTGAGGACAACCCTTTCAAAAGAGCAACAGTAGAAAATCTATAAAACAAATCGCAATATCTCAACTAACTATTTTAAATTCAATTTTACAAAACGGTTTCCTGACATTAGAAAGAACTTCTAGGAAAGCCGGGCATCTTAATATTCTCGACGCTAAATTTTCTCAAACTTATGAAAATATAATTTTTCGTGCTCAAAAATAGATGCGTCGTTTTTTAAACACACATATAAAAAATTTTAATTTTAAATAAAATTAATTTTTGCACGTAATTCGCACATGGCACACAGTACCGCCTCAGTGGGCAAAAATCAAAATAATTCGCTATCTGCAATGTGAACGTGTTTGGTGCTTTTTTAAATGTAATTTATCCTTTGAGAAGAATTAAATCGAAAAATAATGAAAATTCGTCAAATTTTCGGTCGCATTAAATGGCCAAATGAATCGACAGTGAGGCGTTTAATTAAAAAATGTGAGACTTAATTTACGATTATGGATCGGAAGACCCTTGTTCTTCGTCGTCCTTGTCGGTCACTCGAAAATATAGCCACAGTAATGGAATCTGTGGCCGAGAATCCAGTCGGCACCGTGGTCAAGAATTAAATATTTCCAGAAGAATTAAAAAATTCTTAATTAGTTTTAATATATTTTTTTTTTAATTTTTTGCTAAAAAATATTTTTTTTTTGCTGCTTCTCTTTTATCAAAAAATATGTTGTCTTCACTGGTATTATGTCAAACTAAAACATATATTAATATTATTCTTTGGTAAAATTTGAAAAAAATTGCAAGCATAAGCTCCAGACAAAACACTTGACAGTAGGATGCTCATCCTGCCGGTTTTAAGGCTAGGCTTTCGATGCTTGCTCCCCTGATAAAAATAAGCATAAGCTCAGAGAAAATAGATTGAAACCGTAACGCAGCTACACATCAACCCAACTCGACTAATTTGAAAAATAAAATTAGGAGACTTGCGCTTAAACTAGTGAGAAGTATGACCCTTTTGTGAGCCACGCAGCCTTGTAACTAAAGCTATCTACCACCACTTGCTAAAAATTAAACAACATTTTATATACCAAAACCGGGTTGTGTAGCGATTTTTGCCTTATTTTTTAAATTTAATTTCAAAAATGCAATAGGCATCAATTAGTACTATTGCGCTCGGTGCCAAGGTTATGAGATTTTTCGAACAAAACGAGCCCATACAACTTCAGCTTAAGCTACTCCGCGCCACTCTTGAGATTTTCCTTTGTACTCTTACAGTTACATAAATTTAATCATCTTCCTTTTAATCTTAGGACAGCTGTTTCAGATAAACATAAGTGTGCTTACTTATATTAAGATTTATGAATGCTTGCGACAGAATCTAATAAGTAACTACTAGAAGCACACACATTTGCTAGCAGAACTTAAGTCACATCACTCAATGCGATAACGAGTTATTCAGTTATTTTGACAGCATGTCAGTCAGTATAGTAATACGAGGGAGGCATAAAAGCTCTAAAATTTTCGTATGTGTTAGGCATGCATAATAAGAGTGTATAAATACATAGATACATACGTGTATGTACATATATTAATTTTTGTGGAAGCATGAAATTTAAGTTGTCCAAAAAAGTGCCTCTGGCATATTACCCAAGAGGTCGCACGTTGAACGGTCACAATTTGTGCCTTGTGAAATGCTTTATGTGTGTAGATGGGTGTGTACGTATACCTACCTAGATATGCTTATATTCATGCAAAAATTCATACATTAGTACATAAATATGTATGCATCATATGTGAATATATATATAAGTAGGCGCTCACACATCAAAGCCACATACGCCATTGTGACCCAGAAAGCCAACGACGAGTTTTTGCCAATTTAATTTCGCTTAAAAATGAAAGCAATTGGAGTCTTGTACAAACAACAACAACAACAACAAAAACAGCAATAACGATGGTAACAGTAACTGTAACAACAAATACAAGTGCAGCAATTCACTCGAATTTATGCACATATACATACATATGTATATCAGCATGCAGTTATTTGCGTTTAAAGATGTATGTATGTTGGTATAAGTGCATATATCAGGTCTAATACACGTGGCTTGCATTCGTATGAGAATATGCTGAAAATTGAGTTGCGCTTGCAAATAGTATTTGCTCCAGTATGGCCGCAAACACCTACATTCATACATACATATTTTCACAAACACTAAGGCGCCCAAGCATGCGCATGTACACACACACACACACCCATACACCTTACGCTCGACTATGAATGAATGAATTTCTTTTGGCTATAACACTTGACGTGCTCGTATGCGGCTCTCATTCTGTGTCCATGTAAAAGGTTTGCGTTTGTGTGTAGCATTCAGCATTTGTGTGACCCTGCACGAAATGTATCTAACTACGAGTTAACTTTAGGTTGATTAGAAAGGAGCTCAAAGTCACTATTTTCTGTATATTTTCTTTGACGAAAGCTAACTATATTTCTGTGGGGATGACCGCGAAATAGTCAAGGGTAGTTACCTCTGTATTTGATGTAACTAACTACTCTTGGACATAAAATATCAATAGGAAACACAAACTTATTTATTTATTTATATTTTATTTTTCCATATTTGTATACATATTTTGCTGTAGGTGGTCCCATATTCGAACTCCCTCAGACTTAACTGCAAAATGATAATGTGAAATTTCGATCTTCCTTTTATTTGTACTCATCCTCTATTCGAAAAAGTATTTGCGAAAACAATCTCCTGCATTACTTGTCAACTAGTTTCAAGTTAGCTTTTTGTAGCTAACTACAAGTTATATATTTTATCAGGGACCGAACGTAACAGTTATTGATAAAAGTGTCACGGAAAAATTGACTATCAAGGAAATGTTCTGCAAAAGATTTCTTTTTACACCGAAACTCAAATTTGAAAATTAATTTTTATTTGCAATTTTTATGCAAAATTTAAAAAAATAACAATTATTTTTGATTTTTATATTATAAATCCAAAATAACAATTATTTTTTACTTTTATATTATATGTCTTAGATAACAGTTATTGAACACTTCTATTTGTAAAAGTCATCAATAAAAATCAGTCAATGACTTTTACTTTTAAAAGTCATCATTATAAATCAGTCACCGACTTTTATTTTTGAAATCATTCATATAAAAGTCATTAAACTTTTGTCGTAGTTAATAAGGTGTTGGGAAACAAAAAATTACTACGACTTATACAAATGACTTTTATAAGTATGATTTAAAAAATAAAGGTCAGTGGCAGATTTTTATTTATGACTTTTATAAGTAAAAGTCTACGGTAACTGTTACTTAAGACATATAATTTAAAAATCAAAAATAATAGTTGTTGGCAGATTATTTACATAAAAATTCAAAATAATTGTTATTTTGGATTTATAAAATAAAAGTCAGAAAATAGGAGTAATTAAATAAAAGTCAAAAAATGATTGTTAAACAGCGATTTTTTTAATAAAAGTTGTAACTGTTAGGGTTCCTGTATTTTATAGAAATCCCGCAAAATAGCTAACTACAAGTGGGTTATTTTTTATCAATTGACAATTTTTTTTCTGCTGGGTTGTGTGAACTATTGTGTGCGCATGTATGAGTAGGTGAGTATGTCGTGTGTGAGTGTGTGTTACTGCATTGTGGTTTTGTGCAAGCGCTCAAGCAAAAGAAACAGGCCACAAACGCTATTAACCCAATAACATTATGACATTATGGCGTTAGTGGTTTAATGCCATATAACAAGTTGTAGCGCGTGGTGAGGGGAAACTGCCGAGGAATGGTGAATAAGGACATGTGTGTGCGATAATTTGTTTTGCTGTTGTTAGTTGGATATTTTATTATTATTTATTTTAATTTTGCGTTGGTTTGACTAAATTTGGTTTGTTATACCCGAGCGCACTTGTGCACAAGGGTATCATAACTTTGTTCACATAACGGTTGTTTGTAACAGGCAAAACGAATCGAGATAGATATAGACAAATGTATACATAAATGATCAGAATGAAAAGAGAAATCGATTAAGCGGTGACTGTCTGTCCGTCCGTCCGTCCGTCCGTC
>NW_016171199.1:10667-14770 GCF_001687245.7 Rhagoletis zephyria
TAATTTACTTAAAATGTATACACCCCGGCTTATCATGTAGCGGTAGCTTTCGGAAAGGTGGAAAACATATATTTAATACTTGCGCCGGGTATTTAATGTTCGGCTCCGCCCGAACTTAGACTTTCTTACTTGTTTTTTATTTTTTTTTAACTCAGTAAAGAGCAAGACTTAGTCGAATGTTAAATTAGTATTTTGATGCACAACCTAGCTACGAGTATCAGTGTTACCTAAATTCAATAGATGAATTTCACGCAGAAAACTTGAAACTGAAGGGCATCTTATGTTCTACCAAATACCTTAAAATTAATTTAATAATTATTAATATTCATTTAATAATTTTTAAATTTTGGTAAAAGTTAATTGAAGCCAATTAGTAAATACTTCCAAAAATACAAAGCATTATATAGCACATCTATGTAGATCTAAGGTGCGATCAACTCAAAAAAAAATTAATGACTATTTTTGTGCATAAATCAATAAATTCTAATTAATGCAAATATTTTTTTCTTCATGATTATGTACACTTACTAAAAAACTACCGGTATGCCCATTTTTGTATTAATTGCCTATAGGATCCACAAGCAGTTACATGTCGTGATGTGAATTTTGAGTTAGCTCACTTTAGATCTACATAGGTGTGCGATATGTAGGTAATTTGACCCATTTGTGTTGCAAAAATTAATTATGACCAAACAAGTAGACTATTAAAAAAAAAACCAACAAAAGCTTTTTTATGGACGTGCATATGATTTGCCACATTTAACCCCATTCTACCGACGAGTCTATGGGTTCATTTTTTAATTTGTAGTTTCGTGGAAAAATTTGAATGCTGTTAAGCCGAGTAAAACTTTAGGCGTTCATACTAATAGAGGCGAAAAGAAGCTTTTTACGTGAAACCGGCTGCAAATATATGTACATCCAAATATTGTCTAAAAGAAACACAGCTAAAATTTATTCTTGTTGAAATCATTTAAAAAATAATGAAAATATATCTACTAAAAGTAATTTGAATTTTCGTTTGTTTCATGATTCTGAAGAATACAACAGAAAATGTTAAATAAAGAAAGCTTTCCTTCAAGTTCAAAAAGCTTCTGAAAACCTTTCTCATAGTTACAGCAGCTACGCTATGCGTATGTATGTACAAATAGAGTTCCCTCTCCAGGAGGTGTGAACATTAAATAAAATTAAGCGTCTTCTGCATATGTTTTGAGGAAATTCAGCAGTTACGTAAAGGCTGCTGAGCATTTGAGCTTAAAAAAGGAATGATCCTCGCTTATTAACAAGCATATCAAACCGAAGGTGTGGTTGTTTGCAAGAGACGTTTGACCAAAATCAGAAAATTTCGGTTACACAAACTGTATGTTAAAGTCTCATCTCTACTAATTCCTAAGAAATGCTATTTCGTAAACGATATAAGCTTATGCGTTCCTAAATTCCTACAACTAATTTTCAATAAAATTTCAAAATTCTTGCTGAGGTGCCGTTGAACGACAGCGAATCTCAATATACATACATACATATGTACATTCGTATCTACGTATCTCAGTCTAAATATTGCATATACTCTTACGTGCAGATATCGATTCACACATAAAGTTCGATTTTGCGGAAATGCACACACATTTACGCGTTGCGCATAAGCGGCAACTTTATTGCTCCTGACAAGCCAACCTCCTCCTACATTGCCAAAGTAACAACCCATTCGATGGCACTGCAACACCACCACTGCACTACATGCAATGAAAACGAGCAATCTTTCCGCTACCTGCACCTGCATTTCCCAATTTGCCAACGAGTCAACTCCAACCAACCGCCAGCTGAGCCCATCTAATCGCTCTCGCACTTGAATACCTGCTAAACAGGCGGATTTAGCAGGAGCGCTGCTCCCCTGCTGTTTTGCAACGGTGTATGGCGTATGTACAGTTATACGATATCCATGGGAGATTCGTAGGTATTGGTTACAAACAAAGCTAGGCGCCGCTTGCTTAACTCTAAGCGCGATACAGCTATGCTTTTGCAGTTTCGTGTGGCGTTGCAGTGCGACAACCACTTACAAACCAGCCAGAGTTGTTTCTTTTTTTTTTTTTATTACCTCTTTCGCCGGCATCGTTCACGTGCGCCGAGAGGTTGTTGTCGTTATTATTATTGGTGATATTGCTTTTGTTGGCGTTGTTGTTGTTTCGATGTTGTTTTAGCTTTTATTGCGATTTGCCGGTCGGTAAAGTACCCAGGGAAATTGGATTTTTGGATCAAGGTATATGCGCTGGTAATAATTAATGGAGCGTAAACAAGTGTTCGGTTGCATGCATGCGTATATTTGCATATGTATGTAGGTATGTATATGTATGTGTATGTGCGTGTGTGTATGCATGCTTATCTATACCGATGTATGTATGTTTTTAGTATGGCTGGGAATGGGTTTATGCACTTGCAAATAAAAGCGCAGCGTAAATTGGAGCCTCTTTCAGTGTTCTCCCTTGTAACCGTTCCCGATTTGCTATTTGCTCCTGTGCCGAGATATGCGTTATTGCCTGGCATAAAGCAAAGCATAGTATAGAAATAAAAGCAATAATAATTTTATATGTATGTATACAACTTGATTGCCGCACTCAAATCGCATCGTTGACTCTCTTAGTCGAACTGGGGAGTTTTGCTGATTCAGCGAGTGCTATTCGCTAGCGAATTAGGAATCGTTAATCGCAAATTGCAAATTGCAAATTTCCCATTGCTCATAATGAACTCGCAAAAAATAAAAATCTCATTTAAGTTCTGAAATTTATTGAGGTATTTAATGTTACTGCCAAGACACAAAAACTCTAAAGGCCGGATCACACGTTTGGCACATTTTTGCTAATATCAAACATTTTTCCATTGCGATCTTTTGGTACAAACTATGTATAAAAATTGGAATAGCAATTTCTTTAGCAGTCACATGAGTTTGAATCCTTTTTATATGAAATTCATTTGGAAAGTAGTTCGCCGCAGTCCGCTTTGACGAAGGCACTTGGCTCTCGAACGCACTTGTATGTAATTGTTAAAAAGAAAATAAACTTTACCTAACGTCAAATCTGACAAAAAAATTTTAACCAACTTCAAGTTAAGTTCGAGACTTGAAACTTCAAATTTAGCTCAGAACTTGACAAGCATATCGACTGCTGAGTGGAAGATCGACCTATCTCGGCAGCCAGCTTGAAAACGCCCTGTCTCAAAAAACTTTTGAAGTACTCTGTAGAGTGAACGCGGAATTAGGAGACTTTTACGTTGTTGGCATGGAGTTTTTGCCATGGAGTTTCTAGAATATAGCAATCCTCTAATGACCTTCCCAATTTGCTTTTTGCTGGATTTCTTGAATTAAGGTTCAAAACTATATTTTTAGGCGGCAGCTATTGGGTTAAAATGTTCTACGAAAATATTTCCAGTGAAATTTTACTCAATATGTCTTAACTTTTAATTTCGCGCAGACATTTATTTTAACAATTTTTCCCACTTTTTTGAAAAGTACTTGGAACTTTAGTAAGCCATAAAATAAAAATACGAGTATTAAGAAGCATTTGCCCAATAGAATTTGTGACGAGAATGACCACGAAAAATTTCTGATGGAAAAAGTAAAAAAAAAAGCAAGTGCTGTGCGAGCATGCGGATGTAACCTACGCACCTAGTTTTACTTTATTTTAATTTAATATTTTATTCGTACAACAATTCGTGAACTTTGCTGTTAAACACTTACCGTGTATTACAGAGTTAATGCTTAATTAAATTACATTACGTTGGCTATCATCAGATATTCAAAAGCATCCAATAGTAATTCTGCTAAAAAAAAATCTCACAAAAACCATTTGAAAGCAAAACGAACTTACTGTTCTAAGACAAAAGACCACAAATTTAGATTTAAGATAGAGCCTTCACTTTAACTTTTAAATATAGTATCTATCACTGAACTGTTCCCTTAAATAATCATCAACAATGTGCAACCAAATTAATGTATGTAAATTGAGCTACCCCACCCACCTCTCAGAATAATTGTCACCTAGTGTTTCTGCTCGACGAGCTAATTAAACACTTCAACGTACCAGGTCAAAAAATTATGCTGGCTAAAAAAAAAA
>NW_016171200.1:0-14766 GCF_001687245.7 Rhagoletis zephyria
TTTTTTAGTCGACAAAATTCATCAATAAGAAAGGTAATATGGTATTTTTCTTTGAAATAGTTTAATCGCCCCGGCCTGAGGATAACAAAGATGATCGAGTTTACTTAATCCAGCGATAATCGGAAAATGAAGTTGAAAAATTATCCCCGTATAGAAATATGTATGCAGTTATGTACCCATGTTATTTATGTACAAACACCTGAATGGACACATTCAGCTGATTGCAACTTGGCCCCACTTCATTGACATATGTATGTACATTAGGGTGTCCATCGAAATTTGTTATTTTTTTTTGGAAATTTAAAGACCCTACCCCCTAATTTTATTCGCTTTTATTAGAAATATTATTGCCTATTTTTATAGATTTTTTAAAGATCATTTAGAGGTTGCGGCCTGTCGATTTAGGTCAGAAAATACGATTTTGTAGATTTATGAGTTTTTGAATGACTTTTTTCGCTTCGATTTCCATGATCGAATATGATCTGAGAAGAGGATATATAGGCCTTTTAAATGGTATATAATAATCTATTGTCGGACTTGGCTTGGGGTTTTTTTTTGGGTAAAATACAAAAAACTCATATTTCTCTTTAATTTTAAAATTTTGGCCATCGATAATTTCCACAATTTCAAAATATGTAGTACTATCAAAAATTAAGTATATTTTTAAATAAACTGATAGCTCACTTATTGAAATCGTATACAAATTGTCGAAGTTAGGCGACTTTTCTTAAATACGGCCTTGAATTTATATTGTTTATGTACCGGACCTTCAGATTTTTTTGAGCATGCGGCTAAGGAATTCATCAATATTTATTCAAAATTGATATATACAATCGCTCTTTAGCAAAGAAGTGGTTTTTCAAACAATTTTAGGAAATGGGGGTGGCACTGCCCACTTACTTGACCGATCTGGACCAAATTTGTTATACACGCTTTGCTTGGCCTCCTTTAAAATAAGGGGGTGCGGTCTTGAAACTTCCAAAAAAAAACATTTTCGATGGACACCCTAATGTACATATGTATGCAATTAACAGTGATTCAGTTCTGTAAATATTTCCTCTATACTTTTGACTCCCCTTAATATTCAAAGGGACTTACGTCAAATTAAAAAAAAAGCATTGCAGCACTAATTTAGCTACGAAGAGCAGAAACTTCAATTACAATAATCAACTGCCACTCTACCTTCTCTCCTCGCCTTATGGAACGGTCATGACGCCTCCTCCAATTGGATTCACGCTCCTCTTTAAGCTGTTGGCGATTTTCGACAGATGGCCCAGTATCAAAATCCCAAAACTTAATCAATCCATATGTATCAATCAAAGTTGGTATGATGAGACGTTTCATTGTACTCGTAGTTAAGCGAAGCGCTCAATTAAACACGTTAAACTCATTTGTAGATTTAAGCGAAATAGGTTAGTAATTTTGAGTGTTATGTTGATTTGAATTTTAACTCAAAAATTTGTTAAACATTTTTATTTACGCGACTACCAAATATGCATTTCAAGTTCTCTGGGCGGTCAATGTTGTCAGCCGAGAGATTTGCCAACAATGTCAACATCGACGCGCTGATAAACTTCAACTAATTCAAAATACACCTTCAGCATGTCCACTCTGCCACAGGAAATGACCGAGTTGTTTAGCAATGTTGAGCACAACTAATACCCTTGCTCTCATTGAAGGCCTACAGCGCGATAAATATTGATTAGATATTTATTATCAACAATCAATCGAGTTAACCAAGGCCTCTACTACCAGTTGATAGATACATAGATAACATGACCACGGCAGAAGAATGTATTGTTTTGGTTGGCAGAGAGCGAAAGTGCACTGCTGCTTCTGTTTCATTGTCAGCAACTTGTTGTTGTTTACCAATCGACAGGTGGCTGGTGATGGGGGATACTTTTGCAGTGACGACAAGAATATGCCATGGCTATTTGTTTATTATCTGTGTGTTCGCACATGCAAAATTTTACCTCAATTAGTTTATGACTAAAAATCATTGCATATTTGCAGGCGCATTATGGCTTCTCCGAGGCTGTATGTGTGCTGTCTGTACCATCCCTAACTCAATGAATTAAATTTAATTACGCACACAAAGCTTTTTGCTTTTCAATGCTTGGCAAGAACAAAATGCAAACGACCATTGTTTGAGAGATATGTAGGTATGTAAGTACGTACAAATTTATCAAGTTGAATGAGAATAAATGAACCATAATCCAGTAAGCATACATTCTTACAGATTAAATCTAATGTAAGCAGTGAAACAATCTTTAACCTTAAGCATTTATGCAATTTATGATTCTATTAAGCTTATCTACGTAAGGTATCCTATTTATAGGATCGTCCTCCACACTCATACAAGAATATGTACATATGTATGCATATGTATCTACATTTGTGTTTGCGTTAGGGTACATCACCAAAAATATTTGCGGATTTTACGCAGGAATCATAAAACTTATTTTATTGCAAGACTTCCGCCGAAATACTTATTTCAGAAAAATATTAAGATTTAACTCTTTGAGGACCGATGTTGCTTATATGTTATTAAGTTATTTGAATTATTTTATCTAAAGGTTTGTTGATACTTTAGAATATTGTGAAGACAAAAAGCTGAACCTCTGCCACAATTATAGAACCAATTAGTTTTCAGCAGTTTTCCTTTGTGACTACTTTTGTGCAACATATGTGGTGCTAAAAGTGGTTCTGCAACAGTAAAAAAATATACTCCTAATAAATAATAATATTTTTAACAAATCAGTTAAGGTTATAAAATAAAACAAAGCTAATAAAATAAAAACATAAAACTTTGACAAATGTTGTTGGTTTTTGTTAAAACCCTTTAAACATTTCAGAAGGGTCAAATCAAAAATCGTAGACGCTAGAATTTTATACCAGTTCATATTTATGTTTTAACGAAAAAAATTGTTGGCTCCACCCAACTCAATTCGGTCTTCAAAGGGTTAAGTGAGTTAGATCAATCTGAAAATACTTCCAAAAATCCCATTATTTTGATTACGTTGACATAATGCAAGCTAAAAGTCTGAGATTTGGTGCATAAGCTTATGACGGTCGCCAAAGCTTCTCATAAAAAATGGGCGTAGTCGCTATTTTACAACGACTCCTTTTTGTAGTAAAATTTTTTGCAATTTAAAGCTGAGAAATTTAAAGACTTGCAGACTCTGCACAGCATTATATTGAAACTTCTTAAAAACTAATGAGTTGTACACATTTTATTTGCATTGCTAAAAAAAAATATAGTTTAGAAAATGAAGTCAGATTTTTTCAAGGCAACTTTTTAAATATTTTTTTTTTTTGTAAAAATTACATAATTTTGTGACAAAATACTTCATTGAGTATTATTCGGCGGTATTTGTATAAAAATTAAATTGTAATTAAAATAAAATAAAAGTATAGTACAAAAAAAAAAATTAAAAAAATGTTAGAAAAGTTGTGGCATGAATAAGTCGCGAATAATTCATTTCTTGATTTTTCAGATGCTAGTTTTTTTTTAATTTCTGCTTTCCTTCACCATACCTCAATCATGTACGCCCTTTGGAGTTTGAAAAACAATTTTTTCCGAGAGCCATTTGCATGTTTCGACAGAAAATAACGTGACACCCTGTTATACTGGTTCCATTTTGCGCTATTATGTGCACAAAAAAGTAATATTGGTTTCCTTATTATGTCCACTGCCTATTCATCAAGTTTTCAACTTAATTAGCTCTTTTATAATCATATAAAATATTGCACTCACAGCTTAACAGTTTTCTTTCCAACAATTAAAAATGTCTTGTTTAAAAGTAAAATTCATCATAAAATTTTACAGAAGCAAATATTTAAAGCAAAAACTCTGTACTTTTATCTACCACATAAATATACGATTTGACGCGGATGGAGCTCGATAAAGAAAGTTATTTCTTACGCAACTTAAACTTTTCAAAAAAAAAAAACTTAATGTTCTTAGGCGATTTTTCTCAGAATCCACAAAACATTCACAAAATATTTTTATTTGTTTTCAATTTACTTTTTGACCTTCATTATTTTTCTCTATATTTTTTATTTTGATCACCTTAGCAATTTACAGAAATAATATCACTTTTATAAAGTACATACTTGTCACTTTAATAGGAAACAAAATTAACTTGGAAAAAGGTCGTCTTGAAATTGATACATAGCACTTGCAGCAATGACATTTGGAAAAAAAAGTTTCTGAATACATATGGACTGATTTCCAAAAAATGTTCACTTTTTTCTAGATTTAGAAAGTCGAAAAATTAGATGTATGCCACTAAAAGCTAATTCTAGACCATAGTGAAAAGTTAAAAAGTTTTTACAAAAAAATATTTTTAAAAACAAATTTTACTTATAAAAAACTCGATTTTCGGGAGGTTTGTACTTTCTGAAATGTTTTGGTGGAAGCCCTAAATTGTAATAAATTTTATATTTCTGTTGGAAAGCAGTACAGATTTTTTTGTATGAAGAGCGATCCACACTAATGCGGGTATGAACTTATGTACATACGAATGATCTTATTGAATTGGCTATTCCTGTGTTCAAAAGTTTACTGTATAAGTAATATTGAAACAATTTGAATGAGAGTGGGATACGAGCTTAGTTACAATACAAATAATTTACTTATTTGCAATCTCAAATGGACGTCAATTTGCAACATTTAACCTCCTGCATTGCTTGAAAATAAATATATGTATTTACTTAAATATCTGTGTAACCATACATGTATGCGTACAGCTGCTCTGTTGTGCAGACGTTCTATGGATTATTACTATTCACATTTATAGTTTTGTTTTATTGCATTTCAGAGAAGCTAAGGAATACATAACTAATAGATTTTATTTGTTTACTGTTATAACTATGCAAATGTAATATGTTATTAATTGAATATTACTAAATCGATTCGAACGTGTCATGTATGTAATTTACAATAGCAATTTTAATTAGATTACCGAGAGGCGGACGGATGAAAGACATATATGATGTACATGCACACATATTCATTGATTGTGAGGAGCTTGTACTGCTGGTAAGCAGGAATGCAGGTGGCTCGTTTGAGGGACCATTGTATAGAGACGAAACTCAAGTTCCTCCACTCGACCGTAACGGGATGAGAGCAATGATAATGTGGACGCCCCCGGAGCCAATTTTATACCGTTTGAGTTTCGAAGCCGTCGACGAAGAGCTGGTGGACCGCATAAACCAGTGCAACGTGGTCTGATTACTACATGTAATCGGCGTATAATGCTCCAGCCCGTTATGAAGGGCTTTAGATCCCAACACACTTTTTATAGGCACCATATACGGTGCGTCTGATTCGCGAGTCATTTGTGTACCTTTTGACTCGCCTTTCAACCACACACAGTTGAGTCAATCAGAGTCATGTCGGTGTAACAAACCATATTTATTTTCACTAACAGATCCAAAGCGACTCGCGAGTCAGACGCACCGTGTATGCCGTCTATTAGATGATATGAAACTCAATATTCAATACCTTTCCGTCGGCTTCAAAGTCGCTTATGATAGCACGAAAATAAGGTGTTTCTTTGATGCTAGGTTTACATTTGAGATCTCCTCAAAACTAGCACGTCTATGCAGATTGAGAACAATCTTCAGCTCTGTTCAAATTTGTATTAGTACGAGCACAGGCAGTCCTATTTGACTGTCTTATGGCAGGCTTGGACCGAGCTATGTTTATTTATTCTTAGATTAATTAAGAAAGGTCCTTTTCAGGCTTTCCTGAGTGCTTAAAAAACCAAAGTTGCTTCATTGCTTTACCGTAATCCTTCCCTCAGACCGATGCCACGATGAGAGGTTTTTTGAGTGTTCACGGAGGTTCTCTTTGAAATTGGAGCATGCAGATGAGATGTCGGCTAAATGTCAAATTACATTTTTGCAGGGGCTTTACTACATTTTGCTAGCCATTTTATCGAGCTAGGAACGAAGCAAGCAGCAGTCATGAAAAACTCCACTCGATAAGGGCGCTTGTCACAAAGTTTTTTGTGCAGGTAGAATATAATCGTTAATCTACTTAGTCTATATTTTTCTTAGAGTTATTATTACTTATTATTTTAGTGAATATTTTATGCGTATGAATGCCAGCGAAAGTTAATTAAAGAAAGTTCAACGGCTGCAAAGTATCAATAACGTTAAAGCATTATCCGTAATTTGAGAAGAAGGAAATTACTCTACACTGTGATGGATATTGGTGGTGGGATTTTAACTAAAGTAGAAATAATTAAATTTATACTTACATCTTTAGCTAAATAGCACCTGGACAAAAAGACTCACTTGGTGAAAGGCATACTTATGTACATACCCATTGTGCATCTGAGTGTATGTAAAGTATGTAAGAAGTTGAATGCTTGAATTTTGAAGGAACTAATAAATAAAACTGAGTTCAATATTTCAGTTTAACCACTAATCTGTGGATTATTTATTCTAAGGCAAGGAAACAATTATGGTGTAGGCCGGATGATTTTTTTTTTCAAAGATAACAGATAGGATTTTGTATTGATTACATAAATAGAAAATAATTGTAATTTCTACGTTTAGTAATCCCCTAGCAGTAGTCAACCATTATATGACGATCCCACCGGATGGATATTCTCTCAAACTCGTACAAGTCAGTTTACGCGCACATCGTAAAATTACGAGGCAAATCAGGGACCGAACATAACAGTTATTGATGAAAATTGTCATGGAAAAACTCACTATGAAGGAAATGTTTAACAACTAAGTGATACATACCAATCGATTTCTTTTTTCATCGAGACTCAAATTTGAAAATAAATTTTTATTTGCAATTTTTATGCAATATTAAAAAAATAACATTTATTTTTGATTTACATATTATAAATCAAAAATAACAATTATTTCTGATTTTTATTTTATATGTCTCAGATAACAGTTATTGAAGACTTTTATTTATAAAGGTCATCAATAAAAATCAGTCAGTGACTTTTACTTTTAAAAGTCTTCAATATAAATCAGTCACCGGCTTTTATTTTTTAAATATCAAAATCAAAAATAATTGTCATTTTGGATTTATAAAATAAGTCAGAAATAACGGTTATTTAAGAAGCAATTAAATAAAAAAATAAAAATAATTGTTTAAGAGCGATTTTTTTAATAAAAATTGTAACTGTTACGGTCCCTGAGGCAAATTTGATGTGTTAATGACCTCGTAAACTTAGGTTTTGCTGAGAAGCCGAAAATTTTAGACAAAAAATTTATGATAAAGAAATGTTTGAAAAGAAATGAAAATAAATAAGAAGTGAATAAAATGAATGGGGGATATTCATAGCCAAAATAAAGTCGACTCTAAAGCAGTTCCAGCTGTCTTGACAGATATCCCTTAGAAACGTATGCCAAAAAGCTGCCACTAACCGTAGAGTCGGCTTTGAATATACCCCAATGAATTTCATCCACAAACTGTATTAAGTTGGGTTTTCTGCTAATTTTCGGCGTTTTCACAAAACCTTGCGTAACCGTCAAACAGTCACTCTACGCACCTATTTACAAATTTGCAAAACAGTCTCGCAAAATTACGAGTTGTACACAATTTATGACCTTACGAGTTTAAGGGAATACCCCTATTATACTTATTTAGTATTTTCCTGTACATACAAAAGAACATAGATGAGGGGTACATGTAAGCACATATGCGAGTATATGTTGTAAGGATAAGGCGAAAAGTATACATGGACGTACATATGTACATAGGTATGAATGTCCGAAACAGATGTTCTTTTGACGTGAGAGAATTTTATTTCGGTTATCGTTCGGTTGACCGCATAACCGCAACGAAATTTGTATGCCTTCGTTTATTTGACCACAACCAAATTTTATATCACAAGCTTACATAGTCGTACCTACATAGTATACATATGTTTTTATGTAAATATGCTTGTGTCAATGTGTACTTATTCATGTACAGGGGATAGACTAAGAAGCAAGGAAGTAAAAATGAAAAAGTACGATGAATAAAAAATGTCTATTAAAAACACTTTATGCACTTTTAAGCAAAAGCAGACGAAAGATGGCGGCAGATAAGTTACAAATTACAGCAAAAAGGTAGATGAGCTGAGCAGAGTGTGTTAAACTACACTAAGGGCCTACACTTACTGAAATAGATCTTTATGGATGTGTATGGGAAAATGAACTGAGCAGAATTTTGTAAAAGACTAAAGTGACGGTGATGGCTATGATGGCTATGATGGCGATTGCGATAGTGATGCTAATTATGTGTCCAAGTCACTTCAATCATCAAGTGAATCATAAGAGGTGAAGGCAAATGAAAAGCGAACAAATAAAATTAGGTTGGAGAAATATTGCTACTTGTGAGTAATGCGAGCTGCTTGTGCACAGTTATGCAGTTACTCAGCCATGGAATTTACTACCGTCAAGTAAATAATATAAGTAAAAAAACTACGCACAGAAAAGTTAGTTTAATCAAAAATAAAGTGAATTAAAAGTTTAAAAGGTGAAACAGAAAAATAAATAAAATGGAAAAAGTGCTGTTAACGCACAGCTATGCGACTTATTCACAGTCGTGCAAAGGAAGTCGGCGGGCATACAAATAAAAAAAAGGTAAAAATGCGATAGTCAAACACTCCCAGGCGGGTTGTATGAAAAATATACATACATATGTATGTAGTTAGTAGTGGCTGGGCTGCACACTCGTTGTTTGATCGTCTAGTGGAGGAGTTTTGGATATGATTGTGATACACTCGCATGCAATACGTAAACCTGTATGTTTATGACACTTTTATCGACAACATTGGAGTTACATATGTACATATTTGTATGTAATAAATAATATGATATGGGAACGGTTTTCCGAAGCATACAAAAAATTAACTCCAGTTGAGAAACAAATAACAGAAGCTATGTATATGTTTATGTGCATAAGTACTCCCTTCGTTGCAGTTGAATGACTTGTGGTTTTTTCTTTAATACAATTACGCACGCAATTGATACATTAATTGTATCATTTTCAATATTCATTTGTGAATGTGACGTCTAAGCCACAAGATCATACTCATCTCAAGAAATCCACTAGTCCTATCGTGGCAAAGCCATTGACATTCAAAGATGTCAACGCCTTTGATTTATTGACTGCCATGATTGCGTATAATGCGTTCCATGACTTTGTTCGTTGTGATATTACATGGATATCACATAACACACGTACATAGTAGCTTAGGCTTAGGTATAATAAACGAAGAGTTAGGAGATGTACTTACTTCAACTTCTATGTATGGCAGCAGCATGGCTTCATAAAGCTAGGTAGACACCTTTCATTCACCGCAAAATGCAGTTATTCGCTTTATTACAACATAAAATTTGTCGTGGTAAGGTGAATGGCTATGTACAAATATACATGCATACATATGTACATACATTAGGATGCTTATCGAAAATGTTATTTTTTTTGGAAATTTCAAAACCTTACTCCCTAATTTTATTCGTTTTTATGAGGAATATTATTGCCTATTTTTATAGATTATTTAAAGGTCATCTAGAGGTCACGACCTGTCGATTTAGGTCAGAAAATACGATTTTGTAGATTTATGAGCTTCTGCAT
Source organism: Rhagoletis zephyria (assembly GCF_001687245.7). Lineage (NCBI taxonomy): Eukaryota > Metazoa > Arthropoda > Insecta > Diptera > Tephritidae > Rhagoletis > Rhagoletis zephyria. Next base: position 9,605 of record NW_016171200.1, read on the forward strand.
GACTATTTTTGATTCGATTTCAAAGAACGAATATGATCTGAGAAGAGGATATATAAGCCTTTAAAATCGTATATAATAATCTATTGTCGGACTTGGCTTGTTGGGATTTTTGTTTGGAATAAAATAAAAACAAAACATATTTCTTCTAATTTTTTAAATTTTGGCCATCGATAATTTCCATAATTTTAAAATATGCAGTACTAGCTAAAATTATATATATTTCTAAAATATCTTAGGCCCGCCCAAGTCCATCAAAAATCAATGTGCTCAAAAAATAAGGATTAATAAATTTGTTTTTACTAAAATTGCAAGTATCTTTTTTGTAGAGAATCGAAGAAAGCTTAGAATTTTTTTAGCACTTGAACCTGGTTGGACTTGAGCGAGCCTAAGATATTGACCAAAAATTGTCATCTTTCGCACAGATTGTGTTGAGAGCATCATGAACCATATTTTTTCCTATTAACAGTCAAAATTCTAAAAAAGCGGATTTTCGGAGGAATAATTTTCAAGAGTTGACTAAATGCTGCCGCGATGTTATATTCAAATGGATAAATTCTAGATTACTTAAAGCATAAAATCCCATCGCTTATCCTAATGCATACATACATACATACACACCTAAATAGGTACATGCATCTAAAATCTGCTATTACATAAAAATCATCTTGCCTCTATCAGTTGCAGTGCCTCTTTAGACACTGTTAGAGTGCAATTGCAAAATATACATATGCATGTATGTATGTGGGAATCTAGCTTTAAATTTGTTGGTCTTACTCGCGCAGCATCATTTGCAACAGCAATAAATAGGAATAATTGAAGCGCACAACTGGCTACGTTAGAAAAAACATTACGAATATAATCTCTATCATTTACTCGAGCATAATTTTGCGTAAAGGAGCGGAGTAGCATTAAGAAAAAACTGTATTATACATACATATGGGAGGTTCCATGGGAAACTGAACCACAGTGCAAAAATGTTTTTCTTTATAAAACTTACAAACGTGTGGATAAGACATTTGTAAAAATCTTGAATCAACCAAAAAATAATAAATTAAGGCTTTGCATGCATTTTTATTACATTTTTTGAAATCAAGTTGTAGGTAAATATTTTGAGTGAGTTTAAAGTAAGTTGTGTTGAAAGTTCTGCCAAATAATTTGCGATTCATAATTCAAGTGCATTTTCGTATCCACATAGTTTTGATTTTTTCTTTTGTTTATTTAATGTTTATAGTTTTTTTTATAAAAGTCTAGCACATTAACCAGAACCACATGAATCCACACTGCAAACTTCGTACAAAAATTATAAAAATTCAACAAACATTAATACATAATTAAACCCAAAAATTTCAAACTTTTTTTTCAGAATTTTTAGAAAAATTCTGGGTATGCAGTTTTATAGCCCATTAAATTTAAGTATGTGAAAAAGAAAAGTTCAAGACGCTAGGAAATCGCGTTGTTTTATAATATTTTTTTTTTTTTTGCTGACGGTGCTAGGCATTTTCTTTTATATAAAAGATACTATCTTAAGATAAAACGTGAGCGAATTGAACCCCTACTTGGCTCTTTATATTTTTTATAACTAATCTTAAATATAGACCAAACTAAAATCTCATTTTCATATACAAATTTGTACGTGTCCCACCCGTGACAAACGTAGTCCCACCCGTGACAGAGGAAATCCGATTTTTTGTTTACAATAAAGCAATAACTTTTGTTGTAGTTTTTCCTTTGTTTGTATTCGTGATTCTTTGTTTTATTATAAGACATCAAGTTCACACAGGAAAGTGAAATAAATTCGCAGAGTTTCCGTAGAATATATCTGCTTCAAAAAGCAGGTTCTTTTTTTTTTGTTCCACCCGTGAATAACTCAGGTGTTTTCCATATAAAATTAAGCTGGTATTTTTCGTATTTTTAATAACTCATATAATAGTCAATTAGGTGTCGCTTTCTCAAAATGTAGAGTTATTGAGTACTTTGTATTTAAATTTAAACAAGAAAGAACATTTTTTCTGTACAAATGTCCCACCCGTGATGGTGGAATCGCCCATATGTAAATTGTATATGTACATCGATGTTAGATTTCATACACATTCCACTTCTTTCTTAACAAATGTGGGTCAGCTCGATTAAATTGTATTTGGATGTGATGTGGGTATTACTGTGGATGAGTAAAAATGCATCCAAAATATATGCATACATACGTATGTATGTATGTACATACATGTGTATGTCTGTTTGTAGCTGTGTTTGCATCTAATGTGCATCTAAATAAAATTGTATTGCAGTTATGCAGAGTGCCATTATGAGAGGTTCCTTCTACACATTTATGTCTGTATTTGATATAGTAGTGTCCCAGGACCGCGTCGAACTAGTGTAATAACAACTATGGCGACCTAGTGATCAATGTCCACAAAGTATTTAAATTATGGAGGGAACACTTTTCCACCCGACTAAATGGCAGCAGCACTGAAAGTAGTGGAGAAGACGAACCCGAGCCGCGTCGATGGTGATGTAGTCGATGTTCTACCGCCCGACTAAGATGAGGAGCGAATACCAGCTGTGCTATTCAAGTACGGCGGCGAGGAGTAGATATTATAGAATTTACTACAAGAGCGTGCAATCTGGCGTCATCTGGCGTATGCCGATGACATCAACATCATCGTCAACAAAAACAGCGAAGTTTGTTCTTGGTAAAGTTGCATAAGGAAGCAAAGCGATTGGGTCTGGTGCTCAACGAGGACAAGACGAAGTATCTACAGTCATCAAACAACCAGCTAGCGCATTCGCGCCTTGGCACCCACGTCATTGTGGACAGTTATAATTTCAAGAAAGTGGAGAATTTTGTTTACTTGGGAACCAGCATTAACACTGATAATAATGCCAGTATAAAAATCCAACGAAGAATTACTTTTGCCAACATGTATAATGACAAGAACCGATGAGGCGGCTCTTAGAGCATTCGAGAGAAATATTTTGCGGAAGATTGACGGGCCTTTACGCGTTGGCGACGGTTAGTATTTAAGACGAAGGTCATAGTGCAGTAAATTAAAATACATGTTATTCGAATGTACACAGATATGCCAGCTTTGAAACCGCTGGTAGTATTATAGAAAGAGGGTGGCCCCCACTGCGATAGAAAGACCAACTTGAGAAGAACTTGGCATTTCGAATCGATGTCAGTTGACACTGGCGTGCTTTGTTGAACTCGGCCAAAGTCGCTTGGGTCGAGGCCGCTCATTGCGTGGCCTTAGTCGGCTACAGCGCCAAACAGAAGAAGAAGAGAAGCGCCGAAAACACTGCTTCGCCTATACGCTTGCCCACTTTGAACCCAAATGTGTAAACATGCACCATGTGTGACATCCGCATGCCTTCTCGACAGCCTTCGAGCTCAATAGTGGCAATCAAATTAGTCTCAAAGCATATGCACGTAATGTCAATGCATGAACTCAATTTCAAACCCATTTCTATTGAAGTTAAAGTAAAGTAGAATAAAGGCATCGAAATACGAACAGTTTTGACTTCGACATTGTAGAAATATTTAACGCTTCATAAAGAAAACTCCTTGGTTCCGTTACATGGAAAAATTAAAGGAACACAGCGAGAGCTCACTCCTGTGGCATCTCAATGGACCAAACTACTTTTAAAGGCTGAAGAATAAGAACGGCTAATAGGTCTGCATTATCGTCTTTCAATGAAATTCGGATACAATGATCGTAATAGCCTCTGGTGACAATAATTATGTATTCGGTTTATGCCAGTTTTATTTTTGTTTGGTCTATCGCCACTTTCCAACCAAATAAACCATTACTCCGGATTACCGAGGCTTATTACGATATACCTTTGTGTGCGTTTATTTACGTGCATACTATACACATGGATATATGTATGGATGTGTGTATGCTAGTTCGAGCGATATAAAAAATGCATTTCCGTTCTGGCAACAAAATTTCGAATAAACAAGTAACACTTCAAGTGCAAACCACAAATATCAGATATGTACAAGTATATAAACAAGTGTATATATAAAACAGTCAGCAAGGAAAATACTACTTAAGAAGGCACAGCGTGAAACCAATATCAGCATACTTACTTCTATACATATATACATACAATATGTAAACATATAAGCAAATGTGTTTATGCACTTACAAGTAAAATAAAGATATACAAAAAAAAGAACAGGCAACAGGCAAGTATTTCCGGATGTGGACTACCCCAAAGGGTTGGCCGTTAAGGTGTACTTCTGATATTGTATTTGAAAAAATAAATAAAATAAAAAAATGATAACAAACAGGAAAGGCAGGAAGGAAGAACGAAAGGTGAGTGAGAACATTAACGCTGAGTTGTAACAAATCCACTGGCAGTTCAAGTGTTTTCCTGTTTTTCGCTCATAAACTTTATGAAGGCGCAAGTTGCTACTGAAGTACATAGCAGACAAGTTAGAAAAACCAAAGCCAAAACTTCACTGAAATCGTTTGTGGATAAAAATGAATTTCTACACAAGAAGTTTGAATTAAAAAGTAAGTTGCAGTTAAGAATCAAGAACTCGATGTAAAATAAGAGGAAAACTTATAGTGACATTTATATAAATACGTACATACGGTGTCTATTTATGTACATATGTACATTAGGGTGGTACAAAAAAAAAAGTAAAGTCGGAATTTTAATGCTAGTACCCACTGCGATTTTGCTACACCGTAACAAATATGTCACTGGCTTTTTTTATTTCGAAGTGAAAAACATGTTTAGAGGTCGCTCAAAGCACCCAAAGTTTTCCATGTATTTTATATAGGAAAAACAATTTTTCGTAAAAGTGGTATAGATTTCTTGAAAATCAATATTATGCGATCGGAAAACTTTGTTTTTAATATTATATTATATTATAAAAATATTTAAAAATGCAATAGCGATACTCATAAAAATTCGCTAGTATTAAAAACTGGTGAAATAAATAATTGGGTATTATTATTGGGATTCTTCTGAACAGAAACAGAGTTTTCTGATCGAAAAATATTTATTTGCAAGAATTCTATACCATTTCTAGGAAAAAATATAAAGTACATGGAAAAGTTTGAGCGCCTTGAGCGACCACTAAATATTTTTTTTTAATTTCGAAATAAACAAGTAAGAAAGTCTAAGTTCGGGCGGAGCCGAACATTAAA